>NC_064927.1:507058377-507359723 GCF_023897955.1 Schistocerca gregaria
TTGGACACCGTAGGGCTAGTGTGCTTGCTCAGCTCTCAATATTTGAATAGATCAAGGGTTCCGGAATTAACTGGGCGACACTCCGCCGTCCCACGTACAAAAACGATCTGATTTACTTAACGTGATCCAACACGAGCCAGCTGATAGGCAAACCTAGGCGACGGGCGACTACGGAAGTGTCGCCGCAGCAGGCAGGAAACACGCCTCTGCTCCGCGCCCAGGAAACGGGAAACAAATGGGTCAAAGGGCTCTGATCACTATGGGACTTACCTGCTGAGGTCATCAGTCCCCTAGAGCTTAGAACTACTTAAACCTAACTAACCTGAGGACATCACACACATCCAACCCGAGGCAGCATTCGAATCTGCGACCGTAGCGGACGCGGTTCCAGACTGAAGCGCCTAGAACCGCTCGGCCACACCGGCCGGCGAAAAGGGAATGCGTCGTTCGCTGCCAACATGCATCAGGAAGGAAACAGCGATCTGCCCAAATAAGGCCACAAACGACAGTGTCTAAGGTGTAGGAAATATTAGCTTACTGCAGATGTGGCTAAACGACCTTCACGCTCCTTAATGTTACACGAAAACTGAAGACGCGAACTATAACCACTTGCAAAGCCAAACACCAGGGCACAGTGTCTTTTAACAGTGCGTCGTCTTCGATACAGACTATTGCAGTCCCGATTACATCAAATCAACTTGCAACAGAGTGCATCCGTACACTTGCAATGAAAGTGATCTGGAAAAAACAGATTAAAATCAGTTACACTGACCAGAGACCATCCACACAAACACTAGGAAGCGTAGTGAACATGACGAGTCCAATTCAACATTAACACAAACGTGGGCTTCCGATAACGAGTGCCAATAAAAGATCAACACTTGACGCCACTCAGGTGCGAACGAGCCACGACATCCAGGATTCAGTGTAAGTAGGCTGTTCAGCTTTTCTTATTCGTAACGCCACGTAGCGCTCTACATGAAAATCACTGGCTGTGTTGTGTGCAGTCTGTGGCTGGGTGGCATTGTTCTAATATTCGCCATTGTAGTGTTGGGCAGTTGGCTGTTAACAGCGCACAGCGTTGCGCAGTTGGAGGTGAGCCGCCAGCAGTGCTGGATGTGGGGAGAGAGATGGCGGAGTTTTGAAATTTGTAAGACTGGATGCCATGAACTGCTATATACATTATGACTTTTGAACTCTAGTAAGATAAATACATTGTTTGTTCTCTATCAAAATCTTTCATTTGCTAACTATGCCTATCAGTAGTTAGTGCCTTTAGTAGTTTGAATCTTTCATTTAGCTGGCAGTAGTGGCGCTCGCTGTATTGCAGTAGCTTGAGTAACGAAGATTTTTGTGGGGTAAGTGATTTGTGAAAGGTATAGATTAATGTTAGTCAGGGCCATTCTTTTGTAGGGATTATTGAAAGTCAGATTGCGTTGGGCTAATAATATTATGTGTCAGTTTAAGCCCAGTCCTGTATAATTTTCCCAAGGGGACGTTTCCCAAGCAGGGGTATTACTGCCTCCAATCAGTGAAAGTGATGTACGCGTGCCGTAACGTTTCAGCGTCCAGAGTTGGCCCGGGGCTTTGCATGCGGCATCAGCTGCCCTTCCCGCAAGTCTCCGCTATCAGTACTTAATCCAACCGGAAAACTTCGGCTGCGACCAAATTAACAACTCGCGGCTTCACGAGCGCCGCACCCGGGCAGCAGGAGTGCCGCAGAAAGCGACTCGCCACACACTCGGCCTCGCGCTAACTGCCTGTACCACGGCCCGCCAAACCCAACTACACACTCTTCGACCAAAGGCCCTAGCCCTGCCATATGACGAGGATCGATATCGGCTGTACAAGTGGTTAGTGGCGCCAGTGGAGTGGCATGCCCGGCAAAATTAAAGCCGCCACTGCTCAGTAGCTACCTGCACTGATCACGCAGAGCTTAGCTACCAGCCGGTATGTCCGACTTCAGGGCGGACGAGCCGTGGCACGGCAGCAGTGAGGCCCCCGTAAGTGGCTGCAGGGCGCTGACACCTCACTGTCGTACATTACGGGAAGGGGGCCATAAGCTTCGACGCCACTCAGTCTCTTCCTAGATTTGTTCGATCGGTCGAAGATCTGGCGAGTTGTGGAGCCAGCACATCAACTGGAGCTCGTCACTGTGTTGCTCGAACCACTCCGTCACACTCCTGGCCTTCTGATATAGCGCATTGTTTTGTTGAAAAATGCCACTGCTGTCGGGGAAACGTCGTCATGAAGGGATGTACACGGTCTCCAACCAGTGCACAATACTCTTTGGCCTTCATGGTGCTTTGCACGAGCTTCACGTGATCCGTGGATGCCCACGTGAACGTTCGTCAGAACATAGACTACTGGCCATTAAAATTGCTACACCACGAACAGGAAGAAGATGCTGTGTATGCAATTGATTAGCTTCTCGGAGAATTCACACAAGGTTGGCGCCGGTGGTGACACCTACAACGTGCTGACATGAGGAAAGTTTCCAACCGATTTTCCATACACAAACAGCAGTTGACCGACGTTGCCTCGTGAAACGTTGTTGTGATGCCTCGTGAAAGGAGGAAAAATGCGTACCATCACGTTTCCGACTTTGATGAAGGTCGGACTGTACCCTATCGCGATTGTGGTTTATCGTATCGCGACATTGCTGCTCGCGTTGGACGAAATCCAATGACCGTTAGCAGAATATAGAATCACTGGGTAAGAAAGGTAATACACGACGCCGTGCTGGATCCCAACGGCCTCGTATCACCAGCAGTCGAGATGACCGGCATCTTATCCGCATGGCAGTAACGGATCGTGCAACCACGTCTCGATCCCAGTCGACAGATGGGGACGTTTGCAAGACAACAACCATCTGCACGAACAGTTCGACGACGTTTGCAGGAGCATGGACTGTCAGCTCGGAGACCACGGCTGCAGTTACCCTTGACGCTGCATCACAGACAGGAGCGCCTGCGATGGTGTACGAACCTGGGTGCACGAATGGCAAAACGTCTTTGTTTCGGATGAATCCAGTTTCTGTTTACAGCATCGTGATGGTCGCATCCGTGTTTGGCGACATCGTGGTGAACGCACATTGGAAGCGCGTATTCGTCATCGTCATACTGGCGTATCACCCGGCGTGATGGTATGGGGTGCCACTGGTTACACGTCTCGGTCACCTCTTGTTCGCATTGACGGCATTTTGAACAGTGGACGTTACATTTCAGATGTGTTACGACCCGTGGTTCTACCCTTCATTCGATCCCTGCGAGACCCTACATTTCAGCAGGATAATGCACGACCGCATATTGCAGGTCCTGTATGGGCCTTTCTGGACACAGAAAATGTTCGACTGCTGCCCTGGCCTCCAGATCTCTCACCAATTGAAAACGTCTGGTCAATGGTGACCGAGCAACTGATTCAATGCCCAGGCGTATCAAGGCCGTTATTACGGCCAGAGGTGGTTGTTCTGGGTACTGATTTCTCAGGATCTATGCACCCAAATTGCTTGAAAATGCAATCACATGTCAGTTGTAGTATAATGTATTTGTCCAATGAATACCCGTTTGTCATCTGCATTTCTTCTTGGTGTAGCAATTTTAATGGCCAGTAGTGTAAAATGGAGCATCTGTCCCGTCGCAGTACAGGCGTCAAGGAGCTGTTCCCCTGAAAGAAGACGGATTTGCGCCCTCTTACCGGCATTATGACGAAATTATCGGGATTGAGCAAAGAATGCGGTGCTCTGCTACTGCGCCAACGCGCCCGCTTCAGTCGTGGTGTTAACACTGGACCGTCTGGAGTGTTCGGTTCGCTGTGTGTTCGGACGCGCTTGTAATCTGCCCAACATTAAAGTCTGATGTCAGTTCCGGCATTCCCCTTTGTCCTGCTGTACCCGTCTGCCCAGCCTACGACGTCAGACACCTATAATGAGGGGTGGCCGACAACCCCACGACGTCTGGACGTGGTTTCACCGAGGTTCCGGCAGGCGTTGAAGACACTCGTCACTCGTCTCCTCGAACACCCGCCAAGTCGTGCAGCTCCAGAAATGTTCGTGCCGAGTCTGCCCGCCATCACAGTTCGTCCTCGGTTAGACTCAGATAGATGGTGCTCTTCTTCGTTATACACATCGACTCACCGACATTACATGCACTGTGTGTGTGTGTGTGTGTGTGTGTGTGTGTGTGTGTGTGTGACTAGCAGTCATTCCTCACCAGGTGACGCTGCTATCGCCAAGATATGTTTATATTGATAGTAGGTCGGCGGTCGTAATGTTCTGGCCAATCCAGAGGTCTCCAAACTTTTTAGTCCACGGGCCACATTGACTCCTCCACGAAGTCATAAGGGCCAAGATCTTCCTAGTGGGATTAAAGCACCCTAGCACTCCATGTTCACCGTAATGTAAGGCTAAAGGAAAGATGAAATCGCAAAAATCTAAGGTTGTGGGAATAGCTAGCACTGAAACGAACTGCGAATTTCATTTAATTACATAATTTTGATTGGTGGACGTACCTGACCGAAATTCTGGCGTATTTTATTCTGGCGAATTTCACCGACAAAAAAGTATGTCACTGCACGTTCTTCATGAAGGCGTCCTTCAAAGTTAATGAAATCTCAAAATCATTGTCAGCAACACTATTACTGCAAGTCGTAACCCAAGTAGAGTATGTCAACGCATTGTTATTTCTAGGGGGGCAACAATAAGTTATGTAGTCTTGTAGCGAGTAGCAGGGCCAATGTCACGGTACATTAGTCGCGATGGGCCTCGAAACTCAATTGTTGGCAGTGTAGGTACCACCTCAAATATTCGGCGGGCCAGCTAACGGGCCGGTTTGCCGGCTCTCGCGGGCCGGTTTCGGCCCGCGGGCCGAAGTTTGGTGACCCCTGGGCTAATCAGTGTATAGGAGCTGATGCATCTGATCGCAAATGGTAGCAGTTGCAAGAAAACAGTAGTGTCAGCTTACTTTTAAATAGTGATTGTAAATAACACCAAGTAATAATTACCATTGACTAGCTTACAGCATGGCAAATTAAAACGCTGCCTAGCTGACAATATGCCAAATTAAAACACAGGTTACTTAAGAGCATGGCTTCAAATAACAACAAATTGGTACAAGCCCCACTGTCAAATGGCTGCTTCTTGGGTTTTCAACAAAACATCGGTCAGAAGTGTGGTCCTTGCAGTGCGTTAAGGGGGGGGGGGGGGGGCGTCAAACGGGACGTCTTGGAGCAGGAGAGGCACACCAGGAATTTTTAACTTCCACTGTCTATACTTTTAAAAATAAATTCATAAAACTTTGTCAGAATGACAAGAAACGATTCAGGATTTACACTTATAGTGGTGGAAGTTCAAAAATATAAGAAAATAATTTTTTTACGTTTGTATTTCATCTTTTTTTCACTTACCACAGTCTGCATTTGTGGCTATAGGTACACATTTCTTCATAAGTAAGGGAGATTCTTCGATGAATTTTGCACAGCATACAAACCATACGTACAGGTGTATGAAACTCTAGAATTCTCCTAATGTATTAAAAGCTGTGGTAAAAATTGAGATAATTAACTATAAAATTTGAGGTTTTTCTAAACATGAAGTTTAAAATATAACAGCACATTCATTTTTTCATAAATTAATAATTTCTAGAGTTTCATACACCTGTAAGTATGGTTTGTATGCTGTAGAAAATTCACCGAAGAATGTCTCTTACTTATGAAGAAACATGTACCTATAACTAACGCAGCCTATAGACGTGAAAAAAATGATGAACTTTCACATGCAAAAAAAATATTTTGTTATTTTTTTTTAACTTCCACTGCTATGATTGTGAATCCTTAATCCTTCCTGGTCATGCTGACAAAGTTTTATGAATCTATTTTTAAAAGTATAGACAGTGGAAATTAAAATGTCCTGTGGTGTCTCTGCTGCTCAAAGACGGCCCGTTTGACGTCCTAACCCCCCCCCCCCCCCCCTTAACGTAGAAAAACATTTGGGCAGAAGTACTTGAAACAGAGATTTGTTACCACAAGCAACCAAAATAATTAAAACATCAGGGATACCACTTAAACACTTGTTAGGTGCAATAGCTATTGGTTAGAATGTTAACAAAACACGACCAACTGAAGGTCACAGTACTGTTCAAACGTTGGCATGAGAATAAACACAACTCGGCTTTCAGATGTATCCAGGGTGCAGGAACAGTATATGTAGTACCAAAACTCCAATCGTCTTCTAGAGGACTCAGTAGAAGGAAGGTTGTCTCGACCAGGTGGAATTACCACGGCGGCGACACGGTATCAGAGGAATAATAAGTGACAAGACTCCCAGAATAGTCTGCCAAAATATCACCAGTTCAATGCAGCCTCCACGAGACACCCCCCCCCCCCCCCCTGTTGGTCCGGGGGTTAGAATAGGCCCGAGGTATTCCTGCCTATCGTAAGAGGCGACTAAAAGGAGTCCCTCCCTGTCAAGGGGGTAGTTAGCGCCTGCGTCCGGAGACGGACGGTTCCACGACCTATATTTGCGGTCATTTTGGTTTGTTCACTTCTTCTGGTTTCTTCCTTCCTTTGGTTGGTTCCTTTTTTTGTTCTTCTCCATCTCACTGTCTTACTTACCTTTTCCCTTGCCTTCTTCTCCTTGCCTTCTCTGGTCTCCGCCTCGGCGTTTGAGACAGTCTGTCCTTTCTTTCCCTCTCTCCTTTCTTTTTCCTCTTCTTCCTTCCTCCCTGTGCGTGCCTGAAGGCCGACCCACGCGTTCGCACGCGTAGCCGGTGACGGGGTAACGCCTAATTCCCCGCCCTGGGTAGACAAGTAAGACACGCACGTACCCCCTGGTAAAGGCCAGGCCCAGGGAGGGGTGATTGCCTGAGCTGACACCTTCCGACCGTGCCGATTGGTCCCTCCGTCCGTTTCTCGGGAGGTGTGACCTGAGGTGTGAACAATCACCTGAGGCGGGAGTGCCCTCTGAGAGGGTCCCCACAAGGAAGGAGCACGCCATCGGAGACGCTGGCAATCATGGGGGATTCCTCCGCAATGGATTTCTCTTCTTCTTCTTCTTCTTCTTCTTCTTCTTCTTCTTCTCTCTCGACTTCTGCCCCCAAACGGAAACTTGACCAGCCACCAGTGACAAAAGTACTACCGCCTGCCCCATAGTTCCTCGTAGTTTCTCGATCTGAGGACGGAAAGGATTTTTCCTCTGTCAACCCTTTCGTTATCCAGAAGGGCGTAGATGCCATAGCCGGATCGGTCAAGTCTTGTACCAGGTTGCGTAACGGTACCTTGTTACTAGAAACTGAGAGCGCCTTTCAGGCACAAAAACTGCTTCGGACCACACTCCTGTACACGTTCCCTGTCCGAGTGGAGGCTCACCGCTCTTTAAATTCGTCTCGTGGTGTGGTATATACTAGATCACTCGACGGATTGACTGACAAGGAGATTCAGTCTTTCCCCGCTGAGCAAGGCGTGACGGCAGTAAATAGGGTCATGAAAAAGGTCAACAATGACCTTGTACCGACCCGGACACTTTTCTTGACCTTTGACAGTGTTCAGCTGCCGTGGCGCATCAAAGCGGGCTACGAGGTTATTTCTGTTCGCCCCTATGTCCCGACACGTACGCGCTGCTACCAGTGTCAGCGTTTTAATCACACTCGCCAGTCTTGTTCCAACGCGGCTAAATGTGTGACTTGTGGCAGGGATGCCCATGAGGGTGACTGTCCACCTCCGTCTCCTCGTTGTGTGAAGTGTCGCGGTGACCATGCAGCGTCCTCCCGCGACTGCCCCGTCTACAAGGAAGAACGCTGTATCCAAGAAATTCGGGTCAAAGAGAAAGTCTCCACCTCGGCTGCTCGCAAGCTATTCGCTAGCAGGAAGCCCACGTTGCTCCCAGCGGGGAAGTACAGTACTGTCCTCGCCTCTCCTCGGACTACCAGGGAGGTGGCGACGCAGACATGTGATCTGACCTTCAGCACTACGGTCGCCCGTTTGGCCAGTGCTAAGATCGCCCGGTCGACGTCTCCTCTTCCTCCCGTCGCCCCTCCGACACAAACACCTTTATCAGCTTCTGCCAAGACGAAGACCCAGAAGTCAGGTGCACGGGCCTTCAAGAAGGAACTGTCTCGTGCAGACCTCCTACGTACCTCGAACTCTCAGCCATCGACCAATACTTCCACTAAACGACCTTCCAAGAAGGCTCATAGGAAGCACAGTTCTCCTTCCCCGCCACGGCGCATTTCTCCTCCTGCGCCCCCCAGCGGTTGCCGCCCCAGGCCGTCATCCGTTTCACCTGGCCGCACCGCTGGTAGCCGAACATCTGGCCGTTCACCAGTGGAGGAAGCTCCCCCTCACAAGATGGCCGATGAACCTATAGAACAAATGGACGATGACTGTCCGCCTCCTGCTAGCGGCGGCAGTGCTCGCTCGAAGCGGCCTTCTTGATGACGCCTTCTTGCATCTTCTTCTTCTCACGATGGCACTTATTCACTGGAATATTCGCAGCATTCGCTCCAACCGAGAGGACTTGAAATTGCTGCTCCGCTCGCACCGTCCGCTCGTCGTAGCCCTCCAGGAAACGAAGCTACGCCCATACGATCAAGTTGCCTTGGCACACTACACCTCTGTGCGTTTTGACCTACCCTCTGTGGCAGGTATTCCGGCTCATGGAGGGGTTATGTTGCTGGTCCGGGATGATATCTACTATGATCCTATCATATTGCACACCGGCCTGCAGGCAGTTGCCGTCCGCATTACTCTCCCCACTTTTACATTTTCCATTTGTACCGTTTACACTCCATCGTCGGGTGCCGTTACCAAGGCAGACATCATGCAAATTATTGCTCAGCTACCTGCACCATTTTTGTTAACTGGAGACTTCAATGCTCAACATCCTCTTTGGGGCTCTCCAGCATCCTGTCCGAGGGGCTCCCTGTTAGCAGACGTTTTCAACCAGTTCATTCTTGTCTGCCTCAATACTGGCGCCCCTACTTTTCTTTCAGACACATCTCACACCTATTCCCATTTAGACCTCTCTGTATGTACTACCCAACTTGCACGCCGGTTTGAGCGGTATGCACTTTCTGATACATATTCGAGCGACCACTTCCCGTGTGCTATCCATCTCCTGCATCTTACCCCCTCTCCGTGCTCAACTGGTCGACCTTTCAGGATGAAACTTTCACAAGCTGTGATAGTCAGGTCGCACACCTCACGGAAGTCATTCTCACTGCTGCTGAATATTCCATCCCTCACACTACTTCTTCCCCACGCCGCGTACCGGTCCCCTGGTGCACCGCAGCCGGTAGAGACGCTTTACGTGCTCGTCGACGTGCTTTACGCACCTTTAAACGCCACCCTACAGTGGCGAATTGTATCAGTTATAAACGATTACGTGCGCAGTGTCGTCGCATTATTAAAGAAAGCAAGAAAGCCAGCTGGGTTGCTTTCACAAGCACCTTCAACAGTTTTACTCCTTCTTTTGTTGTCTGGGGTAGCCTGCGCCGGCTATCTGGCACTAAGGTCCACTCACCAGTTTCTGGCTTGACGGTCGCGACGACGTCCTTGTGGCCCCTGAGGATGCTCCCAATGCATTCGGCCGCTTTTTAGTAGAGGTTTCGAGCTCCGCTCATTACCACCCTGCCTTCCTCCCCCGAAAACAGGCAGAGGAGGCTAGGCCACCTAACTTCCACTCCTCGAATCGTGAAAGTTATAATGCCCCATTCACCATGCGGGAACTCGAAAATGCACTTGCCCGGTCACGGTCCTCCTCTCCAGGGCCTGATTCTATTCATATTCAGATGCTGAAGAACCTTTCTCCTGCGGGTAAAGGTTTCCTTCTTCGTACTTACAATCGCATCTGGATTGAGGGACATGCACAAGCACTTGCCTACCAGTTATCGACCCATCTCGCTTACCAGCTGTGTCTGTAAGGTGATGGAGCGAATGGTTAACTCTCGTTTGGTTTGGCTGCTCGAATCTCGACGCTTACTTACCAATGTACACTGTGGATTTCGTAGGCGCCGCTCTGCTGTTGACCATCTGGTTACGTTGTCGACCTTCATTATGAATAACTTCTTGCGGAAGCGCCCGACCGCGGCTGTGTTCTTTGATTTGGAGAAGGCTAAGGACACCTGTTGGAGGGCGGGCATTCTCCGCACCATGCATACATGGGTCCTTCGTGGTCGCCTCCCTCTTTTTATTCGTTCCTTTTTAATGGATCGACAGTTCAGGGTGCGTGTGGGTTCTGTCCTGTCAGACACCTTTCGCCAGGAGAATGGGGTGCCACAGGGCTCAGTTTTGAGCGTCGCTCTCTTCGCCATAGCGATCAATCCAATAATGGATTGCCTCCCAGCTGATGTATCAGGCTTCCTTTTCATGGACGATTTTACGATCTACTGCAGCGCGCAGCGTACATGTTTCCTCTTGACCGTCTTTACTCCTGGAGTGTCGCCAATGGCTTCCGTTTTTCTGCCGAGAAGACGGTCTGTATTAACTTCTGGCGCTACAAAGAGTTTCTCCCACCGTCCTTACGACTCGGTCCCGTTGCTCTCCCATTCGTGGAGACAACAAAATTTTTAGGTCTTACATTTGACAGGAAACTTAGTTGGTCTCCACATATTTGGCTGCCCGTTGTACCCGCTCTCTTAATGTCCTCCGTGTTCTCAGTGGCACGTCGTGGGGAGCGGATCGAACCGTCCTACTTCGCCTATATCGGTCGATCGTCCGCTCCAAGCTGGATTATGGGAGCTTCGTATACTCCTCTGCACGGCCGTCCATCTTACGCCGACTCAACTCCATACAACATCGGGGTTTACGGCTTGCGATCGGAGCGTTTTATACTAGTTCCGTCGAGAGTCTTCATGCTGAAGCCGGTGAATTGCCACTCACCTACGGGCGCGATATACTGCTTTGTCGTTACGCCTGTGGGCTACTGTCAATGCCCGACCACCCGTCGCATCGTTCCTTTTTTGACGACTGTCTCGACCGTCAATACGGGTTGTATGTCTCTGCCCTGCTACCCCCTGGAGTTCGCTTTCGTCGCCTCCTTCAACACCTTGATTTTTCACTCCCTGCAACCTTTAGAGTGGGCGAGAGCCACACGCCACCTTGGCTCCAGCCTCAGGTTCGCGTTCACCTTGACCTCAGCTCGCTCCCAAAGGAGGTTACCCCCGGTTCGGTATACCACTCCCATTTTGTCGAACTTCGTTCGAAGTTCATTAATATGACCTTCATTTATACAGATGGCTCTAAGACCAATGACGGTGTCGGGTGTTCTTTTATTGTCGGGGCACAAAGTTTCAAATACCGGCTACATGGCCATTGTTCGGTCTTCACATCTGAGCTCTTTGCCCTCTATCAGGCTTTTCTTTACGTCTGCCGCCACCGACATTCTGCTTATGTCATCTGCTCCGATTCTCTGAGCGCCATCCAGAGCCTCAGAGATCCGTATCCGGTTCACCCTTTCGTGCACCGGATCCAACGCTCTCTTCAGCAGAGGGTGGACGACGGTTCTCCGGTTAGCTTTGTGTGGGTTCCTGGTTATGTCGGTATCCCTGGAAACGAAGCTGCAGATGCCGCGGCCAAGGCTGCGGTCCTCCAGCCTCGGACGGCTTCTTGTTGTGTCCCTTCATCAGATTGTAGCAGGATCATTTGTCGGCGCATTTTATCGCTGTGGCACGCTGATTGGGTTGCACTTAGGGACAGCAAGCTTCGGGCCTTGAAACCTCTTCCCGCAGCTTGGACGTCCTCCTCACGTCCTTCTCGGCGGGAGGAGGTCGCTTTGGCCCGGCTACGAATTGGACACTGCCGGTTCAGCCATCGCCATCTGCTGACGGCTGCGCCGGCGCCGTTCTGTCCATGTGGGCAGCTGACGGTCCGTCACATTTTAACGTCCTGTCCGAATTTTACTACACTGCGTCTTGATCTTGGCCTGCCATGTACTCTGGATGCCATTTTAGCGGATGACCCAGGAGCTGCTGCTCGCGTTCTTCGTTTTATCAACTTGACACACCTGTCTAAGGACGTTTGATTATGCTGTTGTTTTTTAATCCTATGCCTGTTAATACGTCTTTTATAGTGTTGTCCCTTTTAGTTGCTGTTCTAACCTTGTGCCTCGCGGTGCATTCCTGACTTAGTCAGGGCGCTAATGACCATTGTAGTTGTGCGCCCTGAAACAACAAAAAAAAAAAAAGCCTCCACGAGAGCCCGCTTCACAGAATTCCAAAATAACACACAGCCTCCTGAGCTGCTCTTGAGTTTGCTAATAGAACTCTGCGAGAGACGCCTGTATCCAGCAATGCAGCAATACCAAGCCGGACGGAGCTCTTACACGGCTAACGACGACCTTAGAGGCGCCGCAGCCGGCTGGCCCGCGCCTGCCGTCGCGGTCTACCTCACCACCCACGGCGCTATCCTCCAGGAGAACGCCACGGCGACAAACAGCTACGAGCCCAAACAGCTGCGAGCACGCTGCGCCAGAGCCCCTCTGACGGGAAAAAATCGAGACAACAGTCGAATTAGCCAAGAAAGTACAAGGTGCGGGAGAACCATCTCAAAAGAATTTGATGCAAGCGAGCCGGACGGCTCAAAACCACCACCACCGAGCTAGCGACTTGGCTCGAGAAACCAGTGTGAGATCTATGCCCGCCGGGTGTGTTCACACTCGCTAAACGGCAAAGAGAACCGGAAATTACTCGAAAGAATTCAGGATTCCCCCAGTTTTCCAAACTGCAACAAATAATTTAGTTCATCACGAAAAATCACCTATTCCATCACTTACGAAGTACACAGCGGAAACACCACCTCTGTCGCCGAAGTAAAGCGACTTCGGCAAACACGAAGGCTGAGGGCTGGGTCCTCGATTTAGCGAGCTCCAAACCGATCCACCACATTATTCCAAATTTAAGCCTTTCATCCAATCAGAATCTGGAGCAGAATGTAGGCACTTCCATTGGCGATTTCCTGCTCCCGGTTAGGGCGCTTCTGTGACGTGGTGCTTCCTGCCACAACTGTCACACGTGTCTCTGCTACAGGTACTGGAAAGCAGCGGCCGTGATGGGGAAATCACTTGATCCTGAGTCGGCTTCTGACCATCGTTCTCGGAGGATTAGGGAAACACCAACCCAACATTTTCAGGCTGCCTAAAAATGTCCCTCTGAGACACGGGACGAAGACACTGGCAAGTCCGAGAAAGGATATGTTACACTATGTATTCCTGTAAGCATGTATGCGTGTATGATTTCTGCCTGAAGATTTATAACAAACGACAATGTAATCCAAATAAATAAATAAATTTTTGACGACCGTAAGTGGAAGCTAACGTGTTTCATGATTACTCGAAAACTCAGACATCAAACAGCTTCTTTGAATTTCGTGTAGGATCAAAAAATTCCATTTATTCCTACTCGGTTTCGATGGCGAGCTACCTGGTAACGTGTTCGTCGATCGGCGGCTAATACTCAACTAGAAAAGTGTTACAGCAATCGAGCCTTTCACCTGCGGCTTCGCTCGCGTAACCGTGTGTCGCATATATTGTCACACACGTGCAATTAGGTGAGGCAAATCGTGAGACACGCCTTACTGTCGTGTCGGAGGCCCTTTCGCCCGGCGTACTGCAGCAGCTCGACGTGGCAGGGAGTCAACAGGTCGTCGGAAGCTCCCTGCAGAAGCACTGGGCCGCGGCGCCCCTCCATACGCGCGAATGTGCTGCCAGTGCAGCATTTTGTGCACCAACTGCTCTCGACTATGTCCCGTAAATGTTCGATGGGATTCGTGCGGCCTAAATCATTCGCTTGAATTGCTCAGAACGTTCTTCGATCCAATTGCGAACAATAGTGGCCCAGTCATATGGCGCACTGTTATCCGCATAAGTTCTATTGTTTGGGAACATCAAGTCCACGTCGTGTAGCGGCCAACCGATACGGACCGCAACCCAGGAGGGGCGCTGCCGGCGGCGTCGTGCCGCTGCTGAGGGCACCCGCCTCGCTCCTCTCCTGCCACACTCCTTAAAACTCCAAATTACGACCCGCTGTCCTAACGGATACGTTCGTCGTACTTCCCACATTGATTTCTACAGTTATTTCACTCACGGTTGCTTGTCTCTTAGCACTGACAACTCTGTGCAAACGCCGTAGATCGCAGTCGTTAAGTGAAGGCTGTCGTCCACTGCGTTGTCCCTGTTTGGGAGTAATGCCTGATATTTTGTACTCTCAGCGCGCTTTTGACACTGTGTGTCGGAATACCGAATTCCCTATCGATTTACGAAACTCTAGCGCCAACTACCATTCCACGTTCAGAGTCTGTTAATTCCCGTCGTGCGGCTACAATCGCGAAAGAGACCTCGTATGAATCACGTGAGTACTAAAGGTAGCCACGCCAATGCTCGGCCCTTTTATACCTCGTGCACGCGATACTACCGCCGTGTTTATATGTGCGTGTCGCTGTCACAATGGTCCTGAGCGCTATGGGGCTTAACATCTGAGGTCATCAAAAGGATTCAAATGGCTCTGACCTCTATGGGACTCAACTGCTGTGGTCATCAGTCCCCTAGAACTTACACTAGAAATCTACTCTGCAGGAATCAGCATGGGTTTCGAAAAAGACGGTCGTGTGAAACCCAGCTCGCGCTATCCGTCCACGAGACTCAGAGGGCCGTAGACACGGGTTCACAGGTAGATGCCGTGTTTCTCGACTTCCGCAAGGCGTTCGATACAGTTCCCCACAGTCGTTTAATGAACAAAGTAAGAGCATACGGAGTATCAGACCAATTGTGTAACTGGATCGAGGAGTTCCTAGATAACAGAACGCAGCATGTCATTCTCAATGGAGAGAAGTCTTCCGAAGTAAGAGTGATTTCAGGTGTGCCGCAGGGGAGTGCGTAGGACCGTTGCTGTTCACAATATACATAAATGACCTGGTGGATGGCATCGGAAGTTCACTGAGGCTTTTTGCAGATGATGCTATGGTGTATCGAGGGGTTGTAACAATGGAAAATTGTACTGAAATGCAGGAGGATCTGCAGCGAATTGACGCATGGTCGAGGGAATGGCAATTGAATCTCAATGTAGCGAAGTGTAATGTGCTGCGAATACATAGAAAGATACATCTCTTACCATTTAGCTACAAAATAGCTGGTCAGCAACTGGAAGCAGTTAATTCCATAAATCATCTGCGAGTACGCATTAGGAGTGATTTAAAATGTGCTGATCATATAAAGTTGATCGTCGGTAAAGCAGATGCCAGACTGAGATTCATTGAAAGAATCCTAAGGAAATGCAATCCGAAAACGAAGGAAATAGATTACAGTACGCTTGTTCGCCCACTGCTTGAATACTGCTCAGCAGTGTGGGATCCGTACCAGATAGGGTTGATAGAAGAGAGAGAGAAGATCCAACGGAGAGCAGCGCGCTTCGTTACAGGATAATTTAGTAATCGCGAATGCCACACGGCCAGCCTCCACATTTACCCTCCGCCTCGTGCGCCGCTGAACCCGGCACTCCCCTTGGGGAGATGGTGGCCCAACCGCGTCCGGTACTCGCGAAGATGTCGCGACAGCGGCGACAGTGGGTGAAGCATGTAACACCTGGGGTGTACCTTGCGACGCACCAGACTCCCCACAGCCGCTACACTCCGAGGCAGCAGCCTAAAGACGGCTGACCGCGGCCATCAACACGCTCAGCTGTTCGCGAAGAGTGGCCAGCTCCTCCTGCGTCCGTACACAGCAGTCACACATCCTATCCATCCTAAGGATTCAATTTACTGAAGAGACTTAATCAACTTTTAACTAGACTGCTAATTCACTAAAGGCGGCTGATTATTGACTAAACTGTGATTGCTAACTACTTCTTGTAGAAAACAATGAAAATAGCACTACCTGTCTCTGGACTGTATTAAAAACAAACACTAGCACTACTAGCACTATGGCTGACTAAAGGGACTCTCTGACTGTATTCAAAACAAACACGAAATCTATGGAACACTATTAATAGCACTCGACAATTAAAGCTTCCTAAAAGCAAAAACACACCGAAGAAGAAGTGTCAAGTAAGAAAAATACAGTTAATACTTCAATTAAGGTAGCTCTCTCTCTCTCTCTCTCTCTCTCTCTCTCTCTCTCTCTCTCTCTCTCCATCTAGCTCCTCACACCCTCTTCCACCTGGTCATACCTCCTCTCCATCTTTCTTCTACCTTCTATCTCTCTCTCTTCCTCCTCTACCCTCCATTTGCCTTTCTCTTCTCACCTCACTTTCTCCATCTCCTCCTCCCTCTATTTTCTCACCCCACAGTACTCCTTTCTAGCCAACAACTGAAATCTGTACCAAGTTTGGTTGCAATCGATCCAGTGGTTTAGGAGAAATTGTGGAACATAGATACATTTTTATAATATGTTTAGGTATTATACCGGCTTGGTGACAAATGAGGACTGAGGCTGTTCAAAAGACTATTTGCTGTATTGTATTAGAACGCAACTGCTTTTCAACCCGTATCTGTGTTCTTAGGCAGTACGAAGTAAATGTCAGCTGAGTGGAAGTGGGAGAACGTTGTACTATAGGCATGATGCCGCGCCCCGGTGTACGAGGTCTGGCACAAAAGAATTTGGACTGATGTTGCAAATTTTAATGCTTGCCAAATATATTACCCAAAGTAAAGTTTATTCGATACAAACTGGTCTGTGTCCATTCCCGCATTTTTTTTAAATAAAGAATTAGACACTTCGTTTTCCGTTGTGCTGCGCAGGTCGGGCAGGCTGCGAAGTCACGCATGTTCGCAGCGGACTGCTCGCACCGAGCCACTGAGTGGATCTGTTGTGATGGGACGTGCCACGTGTGAGGGAACGGTTCAAGGTCGAAACTCAGTAGCACGATAAATACCTACTCACATATTGGACAGGTGTCAAGTTTTTTTTTTGCTGGATACCAAACAAGTGACTAGCGTAAAACGCGAGTTTTTCTTACAAAGTGATGAAAGAATTCCACCATAACAACGGCAGCACATTGCCGTAACACAGGAATTGCCCTTGTCGCGGCTGGCTGTTGGTTTCCGTCTCACGCGCTGAAGGCAAGCGACCCGTTAAGTCCGTGGCGAGGGTAAAAAAGAAAACGTTTCTGTAGACGAAACAAAGCAGAAGGAGCGTGCGCCGTGGCTGGCTGGTGGGTGTACGGCGCCGCTGTTTTGATCGGGCGCGCTGCTTTGTCGAGCTACGGCGGGGTCCCACAATGCCGCGCGCACCCTCGGGGGCCGCCAAATTGCCCCCTTGTACTGCGGCTTGCCTACTATTTCCCGCCGCACGACAGCTTCCACCATTCAGCGTCGTGAGCTGCACTGCTCCTTCCCTTTTACAGGTGAAGCGCGCGACGTACCAGAGGCGGTTCACGAACCACGCTTGTGAGGCCTAACTCGTTCAGCCACTGCAGACCGTTGGTTCTAAAGCCTTGCTGTTCATAGGGGTTATTACTGCGGGGAGACGAAAATTACCAACACGTCAGCATAACACCCCTATGCGTGCACGCGTTCAGTTTGTAGCACTGTACTCACGTACGCGCCACTCGATCCCGAACCGGATGACTTGGCGCAGTCGTTAGCACACTGGACTCGAATTCGGGAGGGCGACTGTTCAAATCCGCGTCTGGCCATCCGGATTTTTGGTTATCCTTGATTTCCTTCAATCTCTCCATGCAAGTGCCTGGATGGTTCGTTGGAAAGGGCACGGCCGATTTCCTTCATCATCCCTGCAGCAGTCCTAGCTAGTGCTCCGTCTCAAACGACGACGTTGTCGACGGTAAATTCAACCTTAACCTTCCTTCCTTCCTTCGTTCCACCCCCAACCACGCCTCCTGCGTCCTGTCACAGATAATATAAACACGTCCGCTCCCCTAGTAGTCTGTGCGAAGGAAGAACTACGAGTGGAGATACGATTTATTTCGTGGGAATAGATTAAAGGGGCTGGAATTCAGCGAAGACTTTCAGCAGGGAACGGGGAGAACGGCGTGTCACACAAAAGTTTTTATTTGTGGATGGAGATGTTTGAAAGTCGCCCATCAACGACTACCACGATCAAAGAGATCGAGCAAGCCCAAGAATTGCTTTTAGCGAGTACGCGAGTTACCATCTATGGTAGCGTCTTCTTTGGACATCCTCCATGGTTCTGGCTCTCAAATTAATCACGATGCGCGGTGGAGACTAGGATAGCTCGCCTAAGGACTCAGTGTCAAACGTGTTGACAACTACCAACGTTTACAAGTGGTTCAAGTGGCTCTGAGCACTATAGTACTTAACATCCCAGCTCATCAGTCGCCTAGAACTTAGAACTACTGAAACTTAACTAACCTAAGCACATCACACACATCCATGCCCTAGGCAGGATTCGAACCTTCGACCGTAGCGGTCGCGCGGTTCCAGACTGAAGCGCCTATAGCAGCTCGGCCACTTCGGCCGGCACCAACGTTTACTTGACCGTTTCAACAGGGAAGGCGATTCCCTTTTGACAAGCATAGTCACGTTGGTAAAATGTAGATTCATTGCTGTGCGTCAGAATCAAAATGCCAGAGGATGTTGTGGAACATGCCGGATCCGGAAAAAATAAATAAAAATTCAGAACTCTACAATTGTCAGGAAAGCTTATGTTAACAATTTTTTGGGACACATATGGGCCTTAACTGGAAGAGTACATGACAAATAGAACAAATATCACCGAAGAGTTTTAAGGTGACTTTTTGGAAAACAGTTCTCAGCAAACGAGGTGGTCTGTTCTCAACGAAAGTGTTTCTGATGCATCTCACAGCCCTCGTGCACGCGGGACTCCACACCGTTGAACCTCTTTGTTTTGCAAGGTTAATTTTCCTCGGATTTGGAGGTGCAGAAAGCAGTACAAAACTGGCTTCGCGACCAACATTAAATAGTCTTCTTGACATGAATAGGCAACCTGTGGACCGCTGAGCCATGACCATTGGAAAGGAAGCAGAATATGTTAAGAAATAACGTACATTTCGAACCGCCGTTTTTTGTAAATACATTGTAGACCAAAAAGGTATATACAATTTTTGGCTTTTCCTTAATGTTTCCTTATTTTTATGCCATATTGAGGAGAGGTTTCCTTCCCGCAAGCCGCAACGCCTTGTTATCGAAAGATACTAATAAATCAGTCTTAAGGTCTGTACAGTAGCAGTAGGTTAAGACCGCAGTCGTGTATCGATAAGGAAGAGCCCGAGCCGTGCTACTTCCTACCTGCAAGCCAGTCACACTATTAGATACGGCCAGTCTGTTTTCGTTACCGCTTCGTGTATTCATTTTACTATTGCGGTAGACCTAGTGCTTGTTTCTGTGGTTTCCTGATCTTCAGGAAGACGCCAGTTTTCTTTCAGACGATCGAGAGGGTCACGTCATTTATCTGCAAATTGCATAAACCACAATTTTTGAGTGATCCTTGAACGCGGCTCATCGTAACTGGGCCTGCTGCAGAAATATTTCTCGCGACGTCTAGGTCATTTTCAAAGGAACGTTTCATACCTTTTCTGTATCTGCGTCTATTTAGATACACCGCAAGGCATCGCAGGGTGCGTGGCGGAGGGTACCTGTACCACCCCTTGTCATTTCCGCTCCTGTTCCACCCGCAGCAGACAGAGCGAGGGAAAAACGACTGTCTGTACGCGTCCGTGTGGGCCCTAATTTCTCTTCTACTATCTTCGACGTCCCTAAGCGCGATGTATCTTGGCGGGAGCAGGAGCAGAATCGTTCGGCAGTCGGCTGCAAATGACGGTTCTCTAGATTTTCTCACTGGTGTTTCCTGAAAAGAGCGTCGCCTTCCCTTCATGGATTCGCATTTGAGTTCCCGAAACATCTCCGTAACACTTAAGTTTTCTTCGAACCACCGGTAACAAATCTAGCATCCCTCCTCTGAATATCTTCGATGTCTTCCTTCAACTCGACCTGGTACGGTTCCCAAACACTCGAGCAGTACTCAAGAAAAGGGTGCAACACATTCCTATATGAGGTCTCCATTGCAGGTGAATCCTCTTTCCTGAAATTCTCCCAGTAAACCGAGGTCGACCATTTGCCTTCCCTACCACAGTTTTCACATGTTCGTTCCACCTCATATCGCTTTGCAACGTTACGCTGTGATATTTAAACGACTTGACTGTGTTAAACAGTTCACTAGTAATACTGTATCCGAACATTACAGGTTTGTTCTTCCTACTCATCCGCACCAACTTACATTTTTCCACATTTAGGGCTAGCTGCCATTCATCACACCAACTGGAAATTTTGTCTTGGTTGTCTTGTATCTTCCTACAGTCACTCAACTTAGACACCTTACCCTACGTCGCAGCGTCGTCAGCAAACAACCGCAGACTGCTGCTCACCCTGACCGCCAAATAATACATCTATACCCAGAACAACAGCGCTCTGCCACACTTCCCTGGGGCACTCCTGACGATACCATTGTCTCTGGTGGACACGCGCCGTCTTGGACAACACACTGGGTTCTATTACTTAAGAAGTCTTCGAGCCGCTCGCATATCTGTAAACTTGATGCATGTGCTGGTACCTTCTTTAACAGCCTGCAATGGGGCACCGCGTCAAATGCTTGTGTCTATTATTGTGGTTGTTGTTGCTATGGTGGTCTTCAGTCCTGTGACTGGTTCGATGCAGCTCTCCATGCTACTCTATCCTGTGAAAGCTTCTTCATCTCCCAGTACTTACTACAACCTACATGCTTCTGAATCTGCTTAGTGTATTCATCTCTTGGTCTCCCCCTACGATTTTTACCCTCGACACTGCCCTCCAATAGTAAACTGGTGATCCCTTGATGCCTCAAAACATGTCCTACCAACCGATCCCATCTTCTAGTCAAGTTGTGCCACAAACTTCTCTTCTCCCCAATCCTATTCAACACTTCCTCATTAGTTATGTGATCTACCCATTTAATCTTCAGTATTCTTCTGTAGCACCACATTTCGAAAGATTCTACTCTCTTCTTGTCCAAAATATTTATCGTCCATGTTTCACTTCCATACATGGCTACACTCCATACAAATACTTTCAGAAACGACTTCCGGACACTTAAATCTACACTCGATGTTAACAAATTTCTCTTCTTCAGAAACGCTTTCCCTGCCATTGCCAGTCTACATTTTATATCTCCTCTACTTCGACCATCATCAGTTATTTTGCTCCCCAAATAGCAAAACTCCTTTACTACTTTAACTGTCTCATTTCCTAATCTAATTCCCTCAGCATCACCCAACTGAATTCGACTACGTTCCATTATCCTTGTTTTGCTTTTGTTGTTGTTCATCTTATACCCTCCTTTCAAGACACTGTCCATTCCGTTCAACTGCTCTTCCAAGTGCTTTGCTGTCTCTGACAGAATTACAATGTCATCGGCGAAACTTAAAATTTTTATTTCTTCTCCATGGATTTTAATACCTGCTCCGAATTTTTCTTTTGTTTCCTTCACTGCTTGCTCAATATACAGATTGAATAACATCGGGGATAGACTACAGCCCTGTCTCACTCCCTTCCCCACCACTGCTTCCCTTTCATTCCCCTCGACTCTTATAACTGCCATCTGGTTTCTGTACAAATTGTAAATAACCTTTCGCTCACTGTATTTTACCCCTGCCAGCTTCAAAATTTGAAGGAGAGTATTCCAGTCAACAATGTCAAAAGCTTACTCTAAGTCTACAAATGCTTGAAATGTAGGTTTGCCTTTCCTTAATCTTTCTTGTCAGATAAGTCGTAAGGTCAGTATTGCCTCACGTGTTCCAATATTTCTACGGAATCCAAACTGATCTTCCCCAAGGTCGGCTTCTACTAGTTTTTCCATTCGTCTGTAAAGAATTCGCGTGAGTATTTTGCAGCTGTGACTTATTAAACTGATAGTTCGGTAATTTTCACATCTGTCAACACCTGCTTTCTTTGGGATTGGGGTTATTATATTCTTCTTGAAGTCTGGTATGTCTATTATGTTGCGTTCATTTCCTTCAAATCGACAGCGCAGTGCTGTAGTGTGGCTGTGGGATCATAGGATCGGTTGTTAAGTACTTGTACGAATTAAATCTGCGCCTCAGACTCGAGTCTTTTCCTCAGACCAGCGCTCCTCTACGTTTCACGGTGTACCAGCACGCTTGGTACGGCTAGTATAATACGTATTTAAAACAGCTAAAAGTAAGAGTTGTGTCGTGTTTTGAGACTCGCTGTTGAACGTACGAACTTTATGCCGCGTCTCAGTCCTCGTCCCCCTGTTATTTATTTTCTAACATTAGCCCAAGTCACGACAGTTAAAGGTAATTACTGGCGGTATGTTTGTGGCGGCTCGTCGGAAGCACAAAAATCATGAAAACAAATACTCTAAATCATCTGAAACACAGGCACAGGATCTGAAATACGACTTGCACATTACCAGACGAAAACCTGTTACTGATTTTAGTTGCATTTTATCATTTTTATTGTTTTCCGGAAGTTCGTCACAGATACGAACCCATAGAAAATTCAACGATTGTTGAAAGTATGTCGTATAAATATTGAGTGAAGGAAGTGATAAATGCGACCGTGATATTTTTGGAAAGTGTTATTGCGGCAACGGGAGAGAACATGGTATTCACGACGACCTTTACAGTTAAATTTCAAAGATGAAGATGAAGTCAAAGGAAATGTGATGGTCTGCTTGCAGAACTTTGACATATTTATAAGACAGGCTATTAGAAAACAGAGGAAAGTCTTTGGAGAAGGCAGTGAGACGCGAAGTTTATGTTAAAAAAAACTGTCTTATCCTACTTGTACTTTTCTCCTTATTTCCGCATTCTTCATTTTGTTACAGATGATGGGATTCGAAATCTACAGGTCGTCAGATTCCGCTTTTAATAATTGCTTTAACACCTGTAGACTAATTCCCCCTTATAAATGTGTTTGTTGATTCTGAAATGGACAAAGCATAAAATATTATTCTGTACGACAGAAGGCATGTTAACATCTCCTGTATGTCCCAACTGTTGAGCGTAGTTTCATTCCGTGTCTACATTTGTCCAAGAAAGTAAAATGTTCTTTTAGTCGATGTTTGTAACCTTGTAAATGTACTGTATTGGTACTGGAACGTCTATTGCCAGAAAATTGACGTTGGTTAGCTCTAGTCAGGAACTTCAACAATTTCTTATAAATTCAGGATATGTGGGAAACTATTAAGATAAACCGCAACGACTGACTTCGGCATGATCAAACAACTTCCTTTCAGCAGTATTGTCATAGTGACTTGAAACGGCATGCTTAGGGGAAAAAAACAGTCTGCTCCATAAAGTTTGTTACGTGTAAAATGACACGCATTTTAAAAAACAGAAGAGAAGTTAAGCGAAGTGACTGTCCACATGACTTCCCCTACAGCAGGTGGGCCTAGCTTTCCGAATTAGTAAGAAATAGATGTACTCAGTATCAGGACATGAGCTAGCGCCTAAAAGGAGGCATCCATCCGTACTCGCAGGTTACGCGGGTAGAATACACACTCAGGAAATCTGCCTAGCTGCAATTACAGAATACCGTTCTGAGTTCAGAAAACGCGGGCATTCGTCTAATGGTGTTCGTTGTTATTCCGTACTCGCAGACTTGTGTGTCTACTACATCTGTATCCACCCATTGAACAGTTCATAAAGTTAGGACCCGTTTAACGTATGTAAAAATACAAATTTGTGTCATAAGAAATAATAATACATTTATTTTATTACAGAACTGATCTGTAAATAAAAATAATATTCTGTGTGTCCTCGAGACGAGAAAGAGACAGAAATTACTTAATATTATTCACTCTATAAAGCAGTATGTTTGGAATAGGTTTGACATGAGCTTTCACGGTTTGTTAATACCACCCAAGGGTGAATGACGGAAGGTGTCGACCAAAGGGATTTGAGGTACTTCATTCACTGTTTATTTTTTTACAACACACTTCTTTATTAATAACATTGATGATACTTTTAAAAGGAAACAACACAACAGGCCTTGTAAATCGCCTAAGTGAAGTACTAAAAATAATCGTTAATATGGTTAGGAACACAATAAACTTCAACTCACAAATAGCATTCAATTGTTTACTAATTAATTAAATGTCTGTTCAAAGGAATTTCCCCACATAATCAACACAACTTGAAACCAGAATTCAATACACATCCTTGCTATTAAATGTCTGAGCAACAATTCAATTGACTTAAAAAAACCACAACCACCTAACCATGTTTACAGAATTATGGGAAAGAAATGCATATACACCTGTTTAGCAAATGAACCACTTTCGGCCTGAGCCACCAACAACATAAGTCGTTCTTATTACCCATTTAGAGCCACTCCGAGGTACTGGAAGCAAAAGATAAGTCTTCCACGTGTACACCAAAGGCACGGTTTCCCCGACTGCATGCCGTAAGAAACCAGTCAACACGCTCCCGCCTCCAAGTACAGGAAGGCGTCGGGCTAGTAAACAACGGCCGCTACGGTGGGCGGGCGCGACTACGTAACTGCTAGCCACAGTGGGTCGGTTCCTCCCGCAGCCTCTGCAAAGACCGGTGGCAAAATTACTGAAATTGTCACCACCTGTGACACAAAGGGCAAGCAACTCACCAACGTAATAAGGACATAAATGATTTGCATATACAACGTGTCCAAAACAGCTGTCTGTCCACTACTTCCAGCACCTCAGAGGACACCACTTAACACGGTGAATTCAGAGTCACCTAAACATACCGCGCAATCTGCGCAAAACCACATAAACCTCCTGCATGAGCGCACTACGCTTAAAATAAGGAGTATTAACTTAACACAACATACAACTTCTAAATCTCCGGGTGACGCCTGGACTCGTGAAACGGATCTACCAACACATCATCACGGCCAATAAACCGCCTCCGCTCTCCACTTGCGAGGCACAAATAGGATATGTCCTGCAACACACTGATTAAAATATCTAAAACAGTGTTCGTTACAAGATTAACACTCAATGTCACAGGGAAACATTAATCAGAAACAGAAATCGGTTCGTTACAATAAACGCACAAATTACATGGCTGAAAAACACAACCAAGTCAGTGGCACACAAGAAGGTCTTTAATAGTAAGGCCCTTCATCATTTTCCCATTCAGAGAGACGTAAAACAATAACACTTAAGAAGAGTAGTATGAATGCGTTTGAGCACTTCAGTGACTGACAACCAATAAGTTTTTAAATGCAGAAAACAAGTCCTCCCAGAATAAACGCGGCATTACGCAATGGACTCCTAACAGTAAGGTCATGCGTCCAAAACTGCTCAATAAATACACCACAACGCAAGCACACACAGTAATCGCCAGAACGATGGACACTGACAACAAAATGCAGCTTACATCCAAACGAACTGTGCTCGCAAAGGCATCACGTCAGTCACAGAGCCATAGAGACGAGAATGTAGTCACTAGAAGCAAACGGCAAATCCATGACAAACAAGGAAGCAGCATGTTCCCGACAGCGTCGGCGCCTCTACCCACCAAGTCTGCCGCAAACGCCCAAACACAATCAGGTAACGCGGCAACTTTCCTCTCGCCACCACACACGGCGTCGGCAGACACGGCTTCACGCTCCGCCCACTACTGCCTATCGCACTGTTTCTGCCCGCCCTCCAAAATCCAACCACTCGACTGTCACAGGTGCCTCGGCGACTTCCCCCACGAGGGGGCGCCACTTCTCCCTTTCCTCCCCAATAAAGCGATATTATACGCGGTACGTGCGATAGATCAAACCCGAGCCGCCACGGCTCAGGTTAATTTTAAGACATCTCCTTTTATACTGTAATTATTGGCGGTTACAAAGATGTCAGTCACTGTTAGAGAAGCATCTTGGCTCGAAGACGGACACCAACAGCTCAGGGATACATCTCTGGGAGGTAATTGCTGCTTAGGACCAGCCAGGTGTTAGCAACATAACAGATCTGGAGAATTCCCTCAGGACTGACTGGTAAGACACACTTAGCTTTCTACAGGAACGGGCGTTTAGAGTAGGAATAGAAATTAATGCCTGCCCTGATAGTCTGCTGTTTTCTTGCTGAAACAGAATTTTGCAATGGGAGTGAGGGGTCACTCAGCTTCACTTACAAGGGTTGGAGAAAAATGTGGAAACACCAAAAATACAACCCAGAACCAGGCCTAATACAACGTAGGAAACGCGTTGGCAATCAAAGTAGTTCACGGTCGTGTCGGAATGGATAAATACAGGCCACGTACGTTTTTCAGTGGAGTCCCATACCATTCTTCCTGCAAAATAGTGCTAACTACAGGAAATGATGATGGAGGGGGATAGTGATGTCCCCCAAAGTAGACCAGAAAGGTGTTGCGGTAGGCAGGGGAGATGAGGCAGTTCATTCTCACGGTCACACAACCCACCAAAACCCATGCAGGACGATGTGAGCTTCTCGAACGGGGGCTTCTCATCTTGGAACACAGCGACACAATTGGAGAATAAACATTGTACCATGGAATGTATCTGATCAGCGAAAATGGTCACACAATCATGGGCAGTAATTCAATCTTGCAGAGGAACCATGGGAACATGGAATACAACGATACGGCTTCCCAAATAACTACATAACTTCTGCTATATTTCACGCTTAGGCCATAAACTCGCTTGGAAACAGTGAGAGCAAGTCTCATCTTACCAAATGACATTCTTCCATTGATCCATAATCTAGGCTTTATGGCTTCGGGACCACGTTTTCCTCTTACGGCCATTTGCATCACTGATGAATGGTTTCGGTATTTCGGCTCGCCATGAAATTTGATGTTTACGGAGCTCCCTTCGTGGTGTTTTGATGCTGTCAGGGTTCACGAGTGCGACATTCAGTTCTGCGGTGACTTTTTCAGCTGTCCTCATCTTTTTTTCGCCGCAGTCGGTTCGGTGACCGTCTGTCACGTTCACAGAGCATATACTTTCACCTGCGTTGTGACTTGGCCAATCTTGTTTTTCCGCTTTCCCTGTATGCAATGCAAATCTTGAATAGCGTGCTTCTTGAAACACCAAACACTGGACTAGCTTTGTTCCGGAAGCACTCAGTATACAAGCACCCTTTAATTAGCCTATGTTCTGATTCACTTAGATGCGACGTGCACTCACAAGTAAACAGAACACTGATGTGACTACGGCTGACATTTGTAACGTATTGAGGAAACTGCAGAGGTGCTGTTCATGGTCAAATACAACAGCGCAACCTGCAGGCTCCGGTCGCATCTGCCTGTGTGATTTAAGCATGCATTTCTCGCATTGTTTCCACATTATTGTCCTACCCTTGTAACCTCCCCCTCAATTACGGACCTGGATGACTGTGAAAAATTAAACCGCTTGCACCAAATGGAAATTTGGGAAAAGCAATCGTTACCGAAGTTAATTTGTCGGTAAAGAGGAAGGAAATGGTTACATCTAAATGAAAGGAAAAATGCAAATTAAATTGGTGGAAATTAATTTTGAGAAAAGGGTAAAATTAATAAAAGTAAATGTGCGGTCGTTACGTTAACAATTAATTGGCGTTATTTAGATATTTGAGATTTGGGGAAAATTACGGTCGCCAGTCCTATGGACAACTACTACAATAACTGAAAAAGAAAGATTAATGCACATATAACTAGCACTAAAAGCGTGGCAACTGAAGGTGGACACGTGTTGTGTGAAAACTGAAAGTTTGTCAGAATTAATAAATTTCGCTACACTCTGACTTAATTTAGCAAAAGAATTAATAAAACTGGAAAATTGAAAGTTAATTTAGTGACTGAAATTCATAGTGAACTTTGTTTATGAAGCACTACGAAATTCAATAAAATAACGTTTAGTCTTATGCTACCTGAACAATCGTTTCAAAAGCTACTTGAACTTACGCAATTTAGAAATAAGAGATTTAACTTTGAACTTGAATTCAATAATTCTGAACAATTAGCATAGTAGAATTAAGTACGTACCAAGCTGAGTTGCAGTCACAGGTAAGCTAAAATATGGTAACAAAACTCGCACTCTTAATTTCTGCTCGTGTAATCTAAATATTGTAGCCATCTATGAATACTTTAACTGCACTTTGAAATTAATGGAATGATATTACTTTAATGGTGGCGTATGAATTTCAACGACACTCGACTTAATTCCAGAAAAGGAAGGGACCCTGCTTGGTAATACAATTGGGATAATTAGCGACAAAGGTTCATGCTAAGTTGCTGTATTTTTGTGATGCAACAGTTTGATAAGCTGAGGTCTGCCATACAGTTCTAAAACTTTGCGTGCTTCCAGTCTTCCTTGTGGGTTGATTGAAGGTTTGCAGTCGTCGATCGGGGAGGTGGCGACAGTCACTCATTGTCGGCCGTCGCTGTTGCAGAAGCTGGATGTTGGCGCGCCTTCTTCACGACACGGTCACCAGGCGAAACGGGCTCTTGATGTGCGCCAGCTAATGCTTCCCGTCCGCGACACCGTGTCGGAAGCTATCATAGAAAGTCGAGCGCAATTACATGCTGGCAAACCTCGAAAGCGCGGCAACTCGCGGGAGCGCCACACAACACACCTGCTCCACCGCCCTACTCCAGCCAGACTCCCTCTGCCCGCGCTCCACGCGGGAGAGTTAACATTACCGAAGATCCTAGACACTTTGGCTCTCCACAGAACGTATCGATGTAATAGTTCGATAGCATAGTTTTCCCTAGGCCAGACCCAGCGTAAAAATACAAATAGTATTTACAAAACAAACCAATTATACATCGATATATATATATATATATATATATATATATAGTAAAACAATTACCATATACAGGGTATCCCGGCTATCGTGTCCACCCAAAATATCTCTGGAACAATAACAGCTATTGGAAAATGACTTTCACCAGTATCAATGTAGAGCTGGGGCCCATGAATGTACATATTTGGAAACATTCTAAAACGAAAGCACATGTGTTTAACACAAATTTATGTTTTTTTAAAAAATGGACTTCCTATATTTTTTCTTCAGCAATCCATAGTATGACAATGCACATACACAATGGCGTTGATTGCATCGCAATATTCGCATTACATCCCGAGATATTGAGACGCGAAGTTGGCGCTTGAAACACTCGACATGCGCTGCTAGCGCACGTCCTGAGGCTCACGCGTGAACCCCATGCTGCCCGTAATCGCGATGTGATGGACATGTGTAATCACACCTCCATACTTGTCAATAGTATAGTAATATAGGTTTTTCCTCGCAAACTTTCCGCGCTGGGCGACAAAAGACTAAAATACGGTTGGTCGGCGTTCAGAAGAATCTGTAGAGAGGGAGGACATTCCGTGGTTTCGAGAAGATGATTCGTTCTCGGAATTGCGAGGGTGGGAAGCCGAGCCTTGCTGGGAAGCCAGCGGTGGAGAGACGAGGTCTTTCGTCGTGAGCGCCCGTGTGTGACGGTCGCTCGATATCAGCTTCTGTTGGTACAGACGGACTTACTGTCCTTGCTCTCAGGAGGGTTTTTAGTTCGAACAGTTAGGCCCTGTACTGCTGCGAACCTATACGATTCTGGTTGGTTCAAATAGCTCTGAGCACTATGGGACGTAACATCTGTGGTCATCAGTCCCCTAGAACTTAGAACTACTTAAACCTAACTAACCTGAGGACATCACACAACACCCAGCCATCACGAGGCAGAGAAAAACCCTGACCTACGATTCTGAAATTCACCTCCTGGTTGGAAGTCGTCGTTGAGAACGCAGCGTTCAGTAATCGGGAGCACTTCCTCCGCCTATACTTACGATGAGGCGTTATCTGAACTGCGTGCTTGTGGCTGCGAGTACGCGTTTCTCGTCTGTAGACCACAGAGAAGAGAAGACAGTATTAGAGTTTATTAGTCAGAGGACCGCCTTCTGCCGTCCTAGTGTTTCAAAGAGTTTCTGTGGCTGGAGTTGTTCCATCACTTCGACACACCGGACACACTACATATGGTGATATCGCAAATTGGTTCGGCTTATTAGGGCTATGAAAGCTAAGCAGCTATGATGACGTTAATTTATTTCTACTGAGGTTACACACCACCGTAGATCATCTAAGAAAGTACTGTTTTCTAGTGTTTGGTACGTACATGATTTCAGTTATTGATATGAGATCGCGCAGTCATAATAAAAGGGGAGAGTTGGGCAACTGACTAGTAATTTTAATTAGGAAATGTAAACTTTGTAATCTAAAGGATTTTTTTAAATCTACAATAAATATATAAGCAGGACAACGTTTATTATTTAGTAGTATTAGTTGCGTTAATCATTCATTTATGTTTTGGTTGTAATTTGTGTGTTAAAGTCCATTAAGAGATCCTAAGATCTGCTTCAGGACCAGATCTTCATTTTAGCGTTTACTATTTTCCGTTGCCCACATTTATTTTTACACCCGTCTGGAGTAGCATTTTGAACTCAAACTCGCAAGTAAGTAAAGTTTTAACAATAAATGAATTCTTGTTATTAAGAGCGCTGTGCGGCTGGTCCCAGCGGAGGTTCGAGTCCTCCCTCGGGCATGGGTGTGTGTGTGTGTTTGTCCTTAGGATAATTTAGGTTAAGTAGTGTGTAAGCTTAGGAACTGATGACCTTAGCAGCTAAGTCCCATAAGATTTGAGACACATTTGAACATTTTCCATTGTACGCATAACTCGTGCTTTATTGTTTTACGGATCTCATGTGCAAGAAATGTTGTCGTTTTCGCCAAAGAGAATCTTCATTACACGGTCTAGCTAGAAAGGAATGGGCCTCACGTAATGTTATATGGGCTACGATGACATAACAGCAACTATTTGCACTGTACTTTTTTTTGAAGGAACTTTGAATGGCGCAAATTAATTTACGCATGTTGCAAAGATGGTTAATACCGTAGTTTGAGAAAAGGGGCCTCACAGGACAGAGCGCCTCTTCACTACGCCCTTGCTGTGCGCGAGTTCCTAAGTGAAGACTGTCCAAGATGATGGATGGGTCGCTGTTCACCAGCTAAACCCGCTCCTCCTTGAAGTGGCTACCAAGAAGCCTTGACCTCATCACACCTAGCAACTCGTTATTAAGGCGCACGTATCTGCGCGTCGTTACGCAACAAACGAAGAACTGAGCAATGCTGTTCAGGATGCCTGCCGCACTATAACACCGGACGTGCTCAGACCTATGTCAAGAAGAGCATGGAGGGATGTGTAAATGCGTTTACAGCACGATGGCGAAGAGTCCGGCACATTGGAGACTTACTACGTAGGTAAGTAGTTCCGCTAAAACAAACCAAATCATTTAGCGTTCGATACTACGGGAACGGGGAATTCTCGCCAACACTGTATAGAGTGACTAACAATGGAGTAGGACTTGTTGTAGACGCTTATAACATACGCTGAGCTAAGACGTATCCATCTCGAACAGAATGATCTCCGCCGTACCAAGCAGAACGGGTTCCGAAAAAGTCCGTCTTACGAAACTCGATCCACAGTCCCCTCCCGCGGATGGCCGTGAAGGCTTCGGATCAAGGCCGTCGAGTAGATCCAGTGTTTATCGATTGCGGGAAAGTCTTTGAATCCTTACGAAATCTGCGCTGCTGTCAAAAGTACGATCGTATGGGGCATCAAACGAAATTTGTGAGTGCATTGAGGATTTTTTGGTACGGAGGACGCAACAAGTTATATTGGCTGGAGACCCATCAGCAGGTGTACAGAATGAACTTTGGGTGTGGAAGTGTGCTGCGACTGTTGCTGGTCTTGCTGTGTAATGATGATCTGTCGGACCCTGTTAATAGCAACGTCAGAGTTTTGCAGACGATGCAGTTAATTATAATGGAGTACTGTCCCAAAGAAGCTGCATAAATATTCAGTCAGATCTTGACAAGATTTCACAGTGGTGCAAAGAGAGGCAACCTGCTCTAAATATTCAGATATGAAAAATGTGTACCTCACAATAAAAAAAAAATCAACCTAGTATCCTGTGGTTACACTATCAGTGTGACACATTTGGAATCGGCCAATTCGTACAAATACCTAGTTGTAACACACTGTAGGGGTGTGAAATAAAATGATCACATGGGTTCAGTCGTGGGTAAAACAGTTGGTAGACTGTGGTTTACTGGTAGAACAAGCGAGAAATGCAGTAAGTCAGCAAAGGAGTTTGCTTACAAATCACTCGTGCGACCCAATCTAGAATATTGCTCGATTGTTTAGGACCCGCACCACATGGAACTTACTGGGGGATGTTGAACGTATGCACTGAAGGAAAGCACGATTCGTCAAAGGTTTGTTTGACCCGTGGGAGACTGTCACAGAGTTGCTGAAGACTGTGCTGGTCTACTGTTGAAGATAGACGTAAAATATTCCGAGAAAGCCACTTTCAAAGTGAAGAACCGGCTTCAAATGATGTCTCCAGGAATACACTGCATCCTCCTATGTATCGTTCTCATAGGGACTGTGAGTACAAGGTTAAATGCAGCACACACGGAACCATTTGAACAGTTATTCTTGCCACGCTGCAAACTGGGAGAAACCCAAACACCTGGTACGGTGGGATGTACCCTCTGCCATGTACTTCACAGTGGTTTGCAAAGTGTGAATGTCTCACTTCCTTCTCAATTTCTGCTCTATCCATGACTTTTGACTGTTATAACTGCTGTCTGATTTTTGCACAACTTGTTGATAAGTTATCACTTCCTTTGCTTTATGACCCCCCCCCCCCCCCCCCCCCATGAACCATGGACCTTGCCGATGGTGGGGAGGCTTGCGTACCTCAGCGATACAGATGGCCGTACCGTAGGTGCAACCACAACGGAGGGGTATCTGTTGAGAGGCCAGACAAACGTGTGGTTCCTGAAGAGGGGCAGCAGCCTTTTCAGTAGTTTCAGGGGCAACAGTCTGGATGATTGACTGATCTGGCCTTGCAACATTAACCAAAACGGCCTTGCTGTGCTGGTACTGCGAACGGCTGAAAGCAAGGGGAAACTACAGCCGTAATTTTTCCCGAGGACATGCAGCTTTACTGTATGATTAAATGATGATGGCGTCCTCTTGGGTAAAATATTCCGGAGGTAAAATAGTCCCCCATTCGGATCTCCGGGCGGGGACTACTCAAGAGGACGTCGTTATCAGGTGAAAGAAAGCTGGCGTTCTACGGATCGGAGCGTTGAATGTCAGATCCCTTAATCGAGCAGGTAGGTTAGAAAATTTAAAAAGGGAAATGGATAGGTTAAAAATAGATATAGTGGGAATTAGTGAAGTTCGGTGGCAGGAGGAACAAGGCTTTTGGTCAGGTGAATACAGGATTATAAATACAAAATCAAATAGGGGTATTGCAGGAGTAGGTTTAATAATGAATAAACAAATAGGAGTGCGAGTAAGCTACTACAAACAGCATAGTGAACGCATTATTGTGGCCAAGATAGATACGAAGCCAACACCTACTACAGTAGTACAAGTTTATATGCCAACTAGCTCTGCAGATGACGTAGAAATTGAAGAAATGTATGATGAAATAAAAGAAATTATTCAGATAGTGAAGGGAGACGAAAATTTAATAGTCATGGGTGACTGGAATTCAAGTCTAGGAAAAGGGAGAGAAGGAAACATAATAGGTGAATATGGATTGGAGGTAACAAATAAGAGGAAGCCGTCTGTTAGAATTTTGTACAGAGCATAACTTAATCATGGATAACACTTGGTTCAAGAATCATAGAAGAAGGTTGTATACATGGAAGAACCCCGTAGATACTAAAAGGTATCATATAGATTATATAATGGTAAGACAGAGATTTAGGAACCAGGTTTTTAATTGTAAGACATTTGCAGTGGCAGATGTGGACTCTGACCACAATCTATTGGCTATGAACTGCAGATTGAAATTGAAGAAGCTGCAAAAAGATGGGAATTTAAGGAGTTGGGACCTGGATAAACTGACTAAACCAGAGGTTGTGCAGAATTTAGGGAAAGCTAAGGGAACAATTGACAGCAGTGGGGGAAAAAAAGTACAGTAGAAGAAGAATGGGTAGCTCTGAGGGAGGAAGTAGTGAAGGCAGTAGAGGATCAAGTAGGTATAAAGACGAGGGCTAGTAAAAATCCTTGGGTAACGGAATGAATATTGAATTTAATTGATGAAAGGAGGAAATATAAAAACGCAGTAAATGAAGCAGGCAAAAAGGAATACAAACGCCTCAAAAATGAGATCGACAGGAAATGCAAAATGGCTAAACAGGGATGGCTAGAGGACAAATATAAGGATGTAGAGGCTTATCTCACTAGGGGTAAGATAGATACTGCCTACAGGAAAATTAAAGAGACCTTTGGAGAGAAGAGAACCACGTGTATGAATATCAAGAGCTCAGATGGCAACCCAGTTCTAAGCAAAGAAGGGAAAGCAGAAAGGTGGAAGGAGTATATAGAGGGTCTATACAAGGGCGATGAACGTGAGGACAATATTATGGAAATGGAAGAGGATGTAGATGAAGATGAAATGGGAGATACGATACTGCGTGAAGAGTTTGACAGAGCACTGAAAGACCAGGGTCGTAACAAGGCCCCCGGAGTAGACAACATTCCATTGGAACTACTGACGGCCTTGGGAGAGCCAGTCCTGACAAAACTCTACCATCTGGTGAGCAAGATGTATGAGACAGATGAAGTACCTTCAGACTTCAAGAAGAATATAGTAATTCCAATCCCAAAGAAAGCAGGTGTTGAGAGATGTGAAAATTACCGAACTATCAGTTTAACAAGTCACAGCTGCAAAATACTAACGCGAGTTCTTTACAGACGAATGTAAAAACTAGTAGAAGCCGACCTCGGGGGAGATCAGTTTGGATTCCGTAGAAATGTTGGAACACGTGAGGCAATACTGACCCTACGACTTATCTTAGAAGCTGGATTAAGGAAGGGCAAATCTACGTTTCTAGCATTTGTAGACTTAAAGAAAGCTTTTGACAATGTTGACTGGAATACTCTCTTTCAAATTCTAAAGGCGGCAGGGGTAAAATACAGTGAGCGAAAGGTTATTTACAATTTGTACAGAAACCAGATGGCAGTTATAAGAGTCGAGGGGAATGAAAGGGAGGCAGTGGTTGGGAAGAGAGTGAGACAGGGTTGTAGCCTCTCCCCAATGTTATTCAATCTGTATATTGGGCAAGCAGTAAAGGAAACAAAAGAAAAATCATAGTAGGAATTAAAATCCACGGAGAAGAAATAAAAACTTTGAGGTTCGCCGATGACACTGTAATTCTGTCAGAGACAGCAAAGGACTTGGAAGAGCAGTTGAACGGAATGGACAGTGTCTTGAAAGGAGGATATAAGATGAACATCAACAAAAGCAAAATGAGGATAATGGAATGTAGTCGAATTAAGTCGGGTGATGCTGTGGGAATTAGATTAGGAAATGAGACACTTAAAGTAGTAAAGGAGTTTTGCTATTTGGGGAGCAAAATAACTGATGATGGTCGAAGTAGAGGAGATATAAAATGTAGACTGGCAATGGCAAGGAAAGCGTTTATGAAGAAGAGAAATTTGTTAACATCGAGTATAGATTTAAGTGTCAGGAAGTCTTTTCTGAAAGTATTTGTACGGAGTGTAGCCATGTATGGAAGTGAAACATGGACGATAAATAGTTTGGACAAGAAGAGAATAGAAACTTTGGAAATGTGGCGCCACAGAAGAATGCTGAAGATTAGATGGGTAGATCACATAACTAATGAGGAGGTATTGAATAGAATTGGGGAGAAGAGGCGTTTGTGGCACAACTTGACGAGAAGAAGGGACCGGCTGGTAGGACATGTTCCGAGGCATCAAGGGATCACCAGTTTACTATTGGAGGGTAAAAATCGTAGAGAGAGACCAAGAGATGAATACACTAAGCAGATTCAGAAGGATGTAGGTTGCAGTAGGTACTGGGAGATGATGAAACTTGCACAGAATAGGGTAGCATGGAGAGCTGCATCAAACCACTCTCAGGACTGAAGACCACAATAACAGCAGCAACAACATTGCTTCATGAAAGAAAGAAATATTGTCTTTTTGCTGTTATTACGCCCTGAATGAAATAGGATGACTGAGTCGATTCTCCTAAATCTCCCGCAGTGTAAGCAGAAGGTTAGTTGCTTAACGTTTCACAGTGTAGCCTTTTTGTGATGTTTATTAGTGCTATATAATCGCACAGTATTCTGACGGTGGCTGGCACAGGCCACTGGAAGAGCAAGGTTGCCGGAGCCCCAGTGGGCGCCGCGCTTACTCGTGCAGGACACGTGTGGAGGAGACCTCGTGTTTGAGCGGCGTCTGGGAGGGGTGGGGAGGGGAGGGGAGCGGTGACGCAACATCCCGGCCTGCCTGACCGCCTGACAGCCGTGATGGATGCGGCGCCGCCTCCAGCGCTGTCACTGCCTGCTCTTCGGAACTTGTCCACTCAGCCCTTCTGCTGCGCCTGTGACGCAGTTCGGAATTCCACGTGAAGTACAGAATGCTGGAAACGTCAGCGGGATCGAGCGCCCGTCTTACTTGCACTGAGGCGACGAAAGTCTTTGGGTAGCGATACGCACATAGACACGTGGCGGTAGTATGGCGTAAAAGATGTGTGAAAGGGCAGTGCGTTGGCGGAGTTGCCTTTTGTACTCAGGTGATTCTTGTGAAAATGTGTCCGACGTGACTGTGGCCACACGACCGGAATAAACAGACTTTAGAGGTGGAATGGTAGTTAGAGCTAGACGAATGGGACATTCCATTTCGGAAATCGTTGGGGAATTCACTATTCAGAGACCCACAATGTCAAGAGTGTGCCGGGAATGCCAAATTTCAGGCATTACCTCTCACTATGAACAGTGCTGTGGCCGGCTGCCTTCACTTAACGACCGAGAGCAGCGGCGTTTGCATAGAGTTGCGATTGCTAACAGACAAGCAACAGTGCACGCAATAGCCGCAGAAGTGAGTGTGGGGTGGACGACGAACGTACGGCGCTAGGAGAGTGCGGCGTTGGTCGGCTGTGGCAGCAGACGGGCGACTCGAGTGCCTCTGGTAGCAGCCCGCCTCTCCCGGGCGCGTCGTCATGTCGCTTTGAGCCTAGACAAGTAGAACACTGTGGCCTGGTCAGCTGAGTTCCGACTTCAGGTGGAAAGAGCTGACGTCGGCTTCGGGAGTGGCGCCTATTGTTCGCGACTGGTTTGAAGAACATGTGGACAATCCGAGCGAGTGAACTGGCCACCCACATTGCCATACATGAATCGCATTGAGGATTTGTGGGACTTAATCGAGAGGTCAGTCCTTGCACAAAGTGCTGTACCGGAAACACTTTCGCATTCACGGGCGGCTAAAGGGCAGCGGGGCTCAGTATTTCTGCAGTGGATCTTCAACGACTTGACGAGTCCACGCCACGTAGAGTTGCTGCACTGCGCCGAAGGTCCTACACTGTGTCAGGTGGTACCCCACGACTTTTGTCACCTTAACGTGTAGTGCCAAGTGTAGGCTACCGCGTACTAATGTTACCAGTTTCCTTTCCTGTTTCACTCGCTAATTGAATGAACGAGAAAGCACTTTCTAAATGCCTCTGTATAGTGGCTAACCTCTCTCCATCTTACTCCCGCCGTGAGCTATAAAATAGCGATTGCAAAAATAGTCACACAGAAATCCTGAAATACAAGTTCTGTAAATTTACCCGTCAGTGTTTTTCGAAGAAGTGCGTCTTGAAACCTTCACAGGCTATCAGAATGCCACCAAAATTTCCCTTTCACTTTCTTACTGGCTACAGTGCCCATTTGAGATCCCACCAGCGGGTCTGTAAATCGTTCGATGTATGCTGGCCCGCCTGGTTGTTAAAGACTCCAAAATTTGGAATAATATTCAAGAACTGTTCTCTATATGTTCTTGTAAGTCATTCCCTTCATACGAGAGTAATACGTTACTCGTCATTATGGCACCTATTGATTGAGCGTTGCACTACATTTCAAAGAGACACACATCCATGACACTATTTTTTCAACATATTCACAAACGCAGACTATGTGGTCTAAATATTTTACCAGTCGTTCAGTTTCTCGACGACAGAAATCCGCTACGTGGTCACGGAGCTATTCGAGGACTGTTGTGTGGACGTATTCATCGTTGGAAAATAGTTTTCTCCTTTGTTTTATGTTATTTCAGGCTGTAGATAAAAACGCCTGGACTTCGTTGTTCCGATCAGTTTCGAAGACTTCCCTTCCCCACCACACCGTGCGCCCTCGGTTAAATTCTCGACACCATTTCACTCATTTCACTACGGCTGGATATGACATCGCGTTTGGTCTGTACATCGCCAGAATTTAGCAGTGGTTCTGTGTACAGTTTAGACATTTTACTCACAATAATCATACTGTCCCGTGAACTTCAACTCTGGAGTACGTTTCCAGTTCACTTGCACCGTGTTATCTGTACCGCGGCAGAACTGCATCTGCAGGGAACCCAGAATATGTACTCTCTTTTGACAGTGCGCAACATTTTACTTGCAAAATTCTTAGCGTGGGATGACATGTGTAACGTGTAATTTGCTTCCCGAAATCCCGTAGTAGACACACGACAATTCCCCAGATCCCTTCCACTAAATCTAAGACTTCCATTCGCCTTCTCTAATACTATTTCTTTGTTATTTCATATCGCTTCTTTGTTATTGCCTCTAAATACTTGTACGATGTAACGTGCTTAAGATGTGCATCTGATTCTACACGACTACTCTGCTATTCACAATTAAGTGCCTGGCAGAAGGTTCATTGAACCACCTTCAAGCCATTTCTCTACCGTTTCACTCCCTGACCCCGCGTGGCGAAAACGAACACGTAAACCTTTCCGTGTGAACTCTGATTTCTCTTATTTTATTCGACCATCATTTCTACCTACATAGGTGGCATCAACGAAATATTTTCTCACTCTAAGGAGAACGTTTGGGATTGAAATTTCATGAAGAGGCGCTGCCGCAGCGAAAAACGTGTTTCTTTTAATGACTGCCATCGCAACACTTCTGTCATATCCATGACGCTCCAGTCACTCAACTGTTTCGCGATAACACAAAGCGAGCTGCCTTTCGCTGAAATTTTTCTGTGTCCTCCTTCAGTCCAATGCAACGGAGCTTGTCAAGCGCTATGCTAAAAATGTGACTACTACAAGAGTAGCGGTAGTTGTAGTTTGGAACGGCAATATTCAGTGCGATAACAACACCCCTTTTATCCTGTGGTGGTTGGCGCTACATTAGCTTTCTATTTATTATACGCTTTGAACTGAATAACCTGAATCTTTAAAATTGATAGGTGGAGCAGATTCATCGAACAACAAAATAAAGTAGTCTGAATATCGACTCTGAAATTCTAGCCTCCCATGGAAGTTTACGAAAATTTACACTTAAAAATTAAGTTAAACCAGTTTTTTAGATTACAATCCTATTCCTTTCTTAAGTAATTCAGTGATGAAGATATCTAGATAATTCACATGTACGTGGCTTTTATTCACTAGAAGGCTACGCTACCTTAGAATGCATTCTGCACAGCTACATTCACAATCATAAATTTCACTTCTGCCACGACATATTATTCAAGATATATTTTATCTGATAGACTGAATAAGTTCTAATGCTTAAGTAAGGTCTAAGTGAAATGTATATCAGAATTAGGGGTTCTTAAAGTGGCGGTTGTGCCTTTTTTATTTTCTAATGACTACACCGATGTCTGAACAACGCTCGCAAGCGTCTTTGCAATCTAACAGCACTGATATTCAAAGGTATGGACCTCGCGTAAAAAAAGACGCTCAAAATAAAATATTTTATACCTATCCGGTAATAGCCCAGAAGAGGACAGACAGTCGCGTAATCAGATAGTATCGTGTTCATTGTCTTTGTTACAGACTCCGCCGTACGTTTATCCATATTTAAAGAGAGGTGTCAGTCATTACAGCAAGGGGAAATTTTATGCAAGTCTTTTTGCCTTTCCTTACCAACTTCCAATGCGATACCCCCGTGTATGCAACAGCATAGTTAGCGATCAGTGTTACAGTGCTGCCGATCCTATCTGATAAATTGTTGGGTATCAGAAGTTACCCACTAAACAGTACAACACGAGTCAGTTATATGCATGATCGATAAAGATTACGGCAGGTATTTCAGCCGGGTGAACTCGATTACGGCGACTCCGGTCAGGTTTACTGCCGTGCGTCGCGACTCGTTAATATTACTTACGGACTTGATAAGTGCTTAGTGGTGACAAAGAAAGGCAACAACTAAATCTAAATCATGTCCTACAACCCAAAGCAAAGTAATCGCGAATTGCTGAAAGAGTTCATTTAGTGCATGGAAACAAGCCTTGCCTATTACAGGACATTAGACCGAAAAACATCACAATAAAGCGAAGAGGAATGATGCAATCAACATCTTTCCAGAGCACATAGCAGCAGAACTTGATGCAGAGCAGTCCTCATTTTTTTGAAAGTTAATACATTGAAGACAAATTGCAGAAGAGAAAAAGATATGAGCGTGTGGCGTTGTTGCCCGGGAGGCCCCATTCGGGGAAGTTCGGCCGCCGAGTGCAAGTCTTACGGCATTCGACGCCACATTGGGCGACTTGAGCGCCGGTGATGGAGATGAAATGATGATGATGACAACACAGCATCCAGTTCATGAGCGGAGGAAATGCCCAACTCGACCGGTAATCGAACCCGGGCCCACTGCATGGGAGGCAAGCACGTTGCCACTTTATTTATTTATTTTTTCACCTAAGCAGGCGGACTGCAGAAGAGAACGAAAGATGATCTGGAAGGTGAAATTTCCTGGGAGAAACCAGGACTCGAACCAGAGCCAGTTGCAACCCGTGGGGAAGCACGAGTCAGGACCCATCGTGATAGCTCCACTTTCGCCAGTACCTTCCAACTTGCTCAGGAGTTCTCGCGAGTAACTTGCAGGACTAGTTCTCCGTGATATTGCTGGGATATGGCTTGGGTGGATCGGAACGCTTGCTCGCCAAATGCATAGGTCCTAGGTTCGGATCTTGGTCCGGTACACCGATCTAATTTGCCAGGAAGTTTCATATCGGAGCACACTCCGCTGTAGAGTGAAAATTCATTCTTTAAACTGGAAGGCAGTTACAAATCCGACGCTTTGGGGTCAGTAGCCATCTTCTAACAATCACCTCGAAAAATTCAAGCTGCGACCACGAAGCTTGGGTGTCTTCCTCTATATATTCTACCTTCAGTGTGACACATTGTTTTGCAACGTTGGTTGACTTCGCAGAGACCTTGGTTGCGTTTTCGCTGTTAAGGAAATGGTACACAGTATTAGAGGTTTCCAGTTCACTCGAGATTTATTGTTGCGGTAGTGCGTATGAAGTAACGAGATGATTACATCTACAGATCAGTAGCACGAGTGGTTCTGAGATACGAGTTTCTGACCCATGCCAAAACACCCATTCTAGTACGCTGTGTAACCTCCACGGCCGACGATGCAGGAGCTGGCTCTGCCATACATCATGCCGCACCTGGCCGACCTGTTCGCATAATTCTGTAAGAGTTGTTGGCTGACGAGATGCACGAGTCGCTTCTCGTCCCATGACATCCAACAGGTGCTCTACCGGACACAAGTCCATAGATCGTGCTGGCCAAGGAAGTTGCTGCACGCCTTGCAGAACACTCTGAGTTTCAAGGACCTACGTTATCTTGCTGGAACATCATATCAGCTTCCTGTTGCAAGAACGGCAAAAGAACGGGCCTCTGAACATTCTGCGCCTACCGAGGACTGGTTAGAGTCCTCTACAGAAACACCCGAGATGAATGAGAGTTGTAACTTAAATCGCACCCCAGAGCATTAGGCCTGGTGTGGTGCCAGTTTTTCACGGACTAATGCACTGCATGAGACGGCACTCGCCAGATCTACATCATACGCACATGCGACCATCACTCGCGTGCATGCAGTATGTGCTTTCTTCTAAGTGATTCTTCGACAGCGCCATACGAGCCGTGCACATCAGCGCTGTGGCGTGAGTAGAACATGGGCTAGAGGTGTGCTTGCTCCTAGTCCCACTGCTTATAACCTGTTCGCTACAGTTCGGGTTGACACGTCTCGGCTCACAACCCTTCTTATCTGTGCTGTGGTAGCTGTACGGCCTGCCCCTGCCGCCATTACAATAGGGTGACCCTGGCTGGCGTCTGTGCTGCCTGGATATCCAGAACGTCGTCTGCGGGTGTGAGAATGTTCACGTGGCCACTGATACCAGCATCGTTGCACAACTGAGGCAACACCTCCGACTAGAGAGGTAGTTCTTCAAAAGGATCATCCCGGTACTCGGAAGGCCACAACTTGACCCCTTTAATTCGCTCAGTTGGCTGTAGGAAGCTAGAGTGCGTCTTCATTGCCTGCTTACTTCCCACTTCTGCACCACCCTGAGCCTTCTACCTTTGAGCATTCCCTATTATATGGTAGACACAGAGGGAGCTCTGGTATCTATATCACTACACTGGACGGGCGACGTTGAAACCATTACTACTGAGTCTAGTATCGCCCAGATGGCATATGCCGTCATCGGATCCAAATCGACGTACTCTTTCCAGGTGCACTATTTTTTTTTCTCCGGAAATGTATGTTCCATCTCTAAGATCACCTCGTCGTATTCTTCTGACGAAGAAAGGAAAGAAGTCAGTGGGTGTCGTTCAAATGGCTCTGAGCACTATGGGACTCAACTGCTGTGGTCATCAGTCCCTTAGAACTTAGAACTACTTAAACCTAACTAACCTAAGGACATCACACACATCCATGCCCGAGGCAGGATTCGAACTTGCGACCGTAGCAGTCGCACGGTTCCGGACTGCGCGCCTAGACCCGCGAGACCACCGCGGCCGGCAGTGGGTGTCGTGTTAGAGGAATATGGTTGGGGGGGGGGGGGGGAGAGAAGGCAGGTTCAAATGGCTCTGAGCACTATGGGACTTACCATCTATGGTCATCAGTCCCCTAGAACTTAGAACTACTTAAACCTAACTAACCTAAGGACATCACACAACACCCAGCCATCACGAGGCAGAGAAAATCCATGACCCCGCCGAGAAGGCAGGTAGGCAAATTTAATTTCGTTGTCCAAAGAAGAAGCACGTGCGGCTGTGTTTCGTGCAGACTCGGATGCAGAGCTGCCGTGAAGCGTGAAGCAGACACCTTTTTGGACAGCTACCTTGAAGGCTTCGTCTTGGACGCCACCCGTATCCTCGTCGGAAGATTTCGGAGTATACTGCTGTAATAGTTAGCCTCTTAAGAACCTAATCTGTTTCTGCCACAACAGCCTGAAGGAAAAATTAAGATACGTCCATAGGATTGTCGACCTGGAAAAAGCGTTCGAAATTCTCAGAAAAATAGGGTGAACTATAAGGGACGACGGGTAATACGCGATATGTACAAGAACCAAGAAGGGACAAGAAGAGTCGAGGGCGAAGAACGAAGAGCTCGGATTAAGAAACTTGTAACACAGGGATGCAGTCTTTCGCTCTACTCTTCAATTTTTACATAGAACAAGCTGTAACGGAAGTAAAAGAAAGTTTCAGGGGTGGGATCAAAATTCACGTTGAAATGATGTCAGTGATACGATTCGCCGATAACATTGCTATTCTAGTTGAAAGTGAAGAAGTATTAAAGGAGGTATTAAATGGAATTGACTGCCTGATTTTGATTCAGAGTAAATTGAAGAAAGACGAAGGCAATGAGAAGTAGCAGAAATGAGAATACCGTGAAACATAACATCAGAATTGGTGACCAAGAATTAGACGAACTTATGGAATTCTGCTAACTAGCCAGCAAAATAATCCGTGGTGGACTGAGCAAGTAGGATATAAGAACCAGACTCGCACTAGAAAAAAGGGCGTTCCTGGCCAAGATATGTACAGTAGGGTCAAACACAGACCTTCCTTTGAAAAAGAAATTTCTGAGAATATGTCTTTGGAGCACAGCATTCTATGGTAGTGAAACATCGAGTAAGGGAAAACCGAAACAAGAGAATCGAAGCACTTGAGATGTGCTACAGAAGAATGTTGAAAATCAGGTGAGGAGGTAAGGAGTGGGGAGGTTCCCGTAGAACCAGAAAGCAAAGGAGAACATTGAAAACATTAATAAGAAGAAGGGAGAGAATGATAGGAGACCTGTAAGAGATCGGGGAATAACTCCCATGATACTAAAGGTAAATGTCTGAATGCATTCCCCATTCTTCCCCAGTCCGAGTTCATGTTCCGCCTCTAATGAACTCTTTTGTCGGCCTGGCGTTGTTACCTAATGTTCCTTTATTAACTATCAGCGAAGGACTAGAGTGTATGAAACGGCTAAATACATTTCTTCCTTCATCAATAGGTAATGATGTTGATCATGTGACTTCGAGTAACTGAAAATGGAAATACGTTTTTCGAATCGTTAACCAATCTTCGGACGTAACTCGTCTTCTTCTGCATTTTTTTCTGTGCAGGAGCAAAGTGAAGTAACTGTGCTCTATGCTTAAAACAGTTAAATCAGCAAATGACGCTTTTACACTCGTGCTTGCATTCTGTTGAGGCGATATGGATCTTTGCTAGCTTATCGTGCACGCAGCTATTTTAGTGGCCAACATCAATCGTCTAGATATTGTTAACCGAGTTCACTGTGGTCCAAACATTCGCCAAATAACATTGACTTCCGTAGTTGTGTGTTTCCTTTGGAAAAAAATACCTATTATTCTCTATCGCCCACTGAATGCAAAGCTGCCTGAAGCCACTTGAAACATTAATCGAATTTGGCTCTAAATCTTATAATAAAGCGGACAGCAAGATTTCTCTCAGACTTCAGAGGCTCCAATCTAAGCACAAAATTTGAATATGTGCCGTCTCATACATTTTAATTACAGAACAATTACGGTTAATGAGCTTATCAATATTATATGGTGTGTCGGAATGCACATTAAGGAGACGTTAAGTATACCAAGTTGACAACAAGTAACGTGTATTCATAAAATGGAGCGAACTCCTAAACTTCACTAAACATTCCATAAGTAAAAAATTATATCACTACGGTTCCATGAGGGGTACCAATTCTCCGCAAAGTTCGTGATCAGTATTCAGCGAGGATTAGGTTAAATGAAGAGCGCAGCACGGACATTCAAGTGGCACAAAAATTCACGCACTCGAAGGTTATGGTTGGTTCAAATGGCTCTGACCTGCTGAGGTCATCAGTCCCCTAGAACTTAGAACTACTTAAACCTAACTAACCGCAGGACATCACACACATCCATGCCCGAGGCAGGATTCGAACCTGCGACCGCAGCGGTCGCGCGGTTCCAGATGGTAGCGCCTAGAACCGGTCGGCCACACCGGCCGGCGAAGGTTATGGAAAGCCTAGTTCACCATCTCTAGCGCAGTTCTGGTTGTGAAAATTCGCTTGTGACCCGAAGCTTCATCGGGATTACGATGAATGAAGTGAATCGTGGACTGATGAAGAACCAAGTGGACCCCAACTGAATCATGTTAAAGGATAGGCAATTTCTCATTAGCGAGATTCCCGTAAAATGTTCCGACAAACGAATTAACAATTATAGAAACTTCCTTTCACGAAAAAAGACTAACTCCCAAACAAAATCAGATTCGAATCGCAAACAGCGATGTCATGTCACACTCAGATGACTCCCGAACAGCGACTGATAATTCTAAATAACATTCTGCCTGCCTCATCTCCATGGACATAAGAACTTGGCGGTGGCGAACCGACCGATCAACAAAGCAAATTTGCAACGTTACCAGGTGTCTCCTCCAAGCAGGAGATAGCAGACACAACGCTTAGGCTTTCTCGACATATACATGTGCATCATGCTCAGCAAGCTATCCAACGGTGTGCGGCGGGGAATACTTCTGATCCCTCCCTTCCCTGTGCCACTTGCGAATGGCGTGTGGGAAGAATCATTGTCGGTAAGCCTCTAATTGCTCGAATTTTCTCTTCGTGGTCATTTCGCGAGATGTACGATGTGGAAAGAAGTAATATGTTGTTGGACTATTCCCGGAAAGTTCTCTCGCAATATTTCCGTAGTAAACCTCTGCTTGAGGCTGACCTACTCTCCTGTAATGTCTGCCGGCTAAACGATCCCGTGACAAACATGCCGCTCTTCGTTGGATCTTCTCTATCTTTTCTACCTGGTAATGATCACGGATTGACGAAAAATATTCAAGAATCGGTCGAACAAGCATCTTTCATGCCACTTCCATCGTAGACGTGATAAGTTTCCTTTAGATTCTTCCTATGAATCTGTCTGGCATCTGCTTTCCGTATTATTTGTTTTATGTGATCATTTACTTTGGTCGGTCCGGATAGTTACTCCTACATATATTACGGTAGATACTGACCCCAGCAATTGGTAATCAATACTGTAGTTGTAAAGGTGTGGATTTCTGTGTGTCTGCAGTATGTAAATTTATTTATTATCTACGTCCATGGTCAACAGCCAGAGTTCGCACCATTCACTAGACGTCCGAAGATCGATACTGTTTTGTGGCGTTGCTACTTCGTTATGGACAAGCGCATCGTCGGCGAACAGCTTTGAAGAGCATCCGACGCTTTCTACTATATCATCAGAATCAGCCTGAGAGGGTTGTCTACAACTCTATGGATCTCATAGAGGAAGAGAGCGAGCTAAGTTTCGCAAGATATGTGTTTGCGGAATGAGGTTGACTTTCGTTCGCAAAATACGTCATAATTCTTGAAAGAAAACACTTTCTATATTTATAAAACTGACTAACGTCAACGGTATAGGCCTATAATTATGTGCACCTGTGCTACGACTTTTCTTGAAAATGTTAAAGACATACGCTTGTTTTTCAGTTGCTAAATACCCTTCGTTGCTCCAGCGATCTACGATAAACTGTTACTAGAATGGGATCACGACCTTTAGTGTAATCATTTGTCAAACCGTACAGATTTGTCATCGAGTCCGGTGCCTCTCCACTGCTGAGCTTCTATTGCTCCTTTTTTACTCTGTGAACGGCTATCTTAATATCTGCCATTTCGACGTTCGTACGATCTTTCGCTGTGATAGAATTAAGGAAGACGGAATTCAGTATTTTGGCCTTCTCTTTGTTATTTCGATACCGTTATGGTCACTGAGTGAATGAACAGAGGATTTCAATCCCCTTACTGGTTTTACGCAAGACAAAACTTCTTAGGGTTTTACACAGATGTTGTGAGTACATGTGCTTTTGAAGTTACTATCGTCTACTGTACGAAAAGAGTAATATGGAAATGCTAATATTTACAATGATGTATAACATACAGATAATGTGTGCAAAAATAAAGATACTTTTGTAAAAAAAAAAAAAAAAAAAGGAAATGTCAGGAATGTAATGTGGAAATGACATGGATGCTACAGCTGTAAGTAAGTTCTATAATACCTTACAACGCAAGTCGCACAACAACTTTCAATTGTGACAGTTGGATCTATTGAATCATCATCATATTATTTGTTTTTTCCCCAACACTGAACACTGAAACCTGTGACCGAATATAAAACCACCTGAAAATGGTCACAACCCAAAAACGGGTCGCATATTAAATAAAATCATCTCCTATTGTGGCTGGTGGCTGTTATTATTCTATAACCATAAAGGAACAGTCACGGAGTCCAACTGCATCCATAATGGATAAAATTCAAGAAGTAGCCTGTTTCTTATTAAAAATTTTGCAACCTCTGAAGTTTTCGATAAAGTCCGATACTGTTAGGATTTGCTAATTCTAGAGCCTAACGGTTGATGCTAAGTTATTCATAAAAATATCGGAGCTAGTTATTCATGAAAATATCATAGCTGGTTGAATGGTGTGTGTGTGGGGGGGGGGGGGGGGAGGAGTGAAAATAAGATGGTTCAAATGGCTCTGAGCACTATGGGACTCAACTGCTGTGGTCATCAGTCCCCTAGAACTTAGAGCTACTTAAACCTAACTGACCTAAGGACATCACACACATCCATGCCCGAGGCAGGATTCGAACCTGCGACCGTAGAGGTCTGACGGTTCCGGATTGCGCACCTAGAACCGCGAGACCACCGCGGCCGGCTGAAAATAAGAACCTTGTTTGTTATGAAGCTATTCACTCGAGAGGTGCAACGTTTTTTATGCGGCGAAATTGCCTTTGTTTAATCACGATAGTAGCAGTGCAGAGAATTCTGCTCCTCAGTTTCCCCGGTATTACTTGTGACAGCATAAATATAGTGTGAGAAGTGGTACGATGGCTTCGTGAGAAATGTCAGGGTTCAGTAGTCGACACACTTAGGTTTGTTCACGACGCTGTAAGTGACGTGATTCGTAAAAGAAGTGATGGAGCCGCGATTCGAATTCCAGGCTAAACATTAAGTTTCCCTGTATAATTGTCTGGGTAAGCGAGTTGGTAGACCTAAGGAAGCCAAGGGCATAATACCCGTACAATAAGTAGTGTTAGACTGAGACTACCTTTTGATCCATGGGCTCTTTTTCTTTTGCAAATATTCTAGCTATGTAGAGCAGCGAACGAGGAAGAGAACGGACAGAAAAGTTGAATGACAGCTCAGACAAATGTAAGAAATAAATTATTTATTACTAGAGAATTACATTATTACAAAGTAGAATTTCGAATTTCAGTATTCATGTGTGTTTCGCAAGTGCTTCAAAATACATCATTTACACTGAGAAGTATGTAAAAATATTGAGTGCGGTGACTTAAAATTTCATAGTTTTGCTATAAAGAGGTATAATTTAACTTATTTAAAATAATATATTTTTCTGTTAATTTTGCTAATGTGAGTCTTGGAGAAAGTGCAGTGTGTCATGTGGCAAACGAGGAGGAGAACAGTATTTAACGTCCCGTTGGCAATGAGGTCATTACAGAGGGAGCGCAAGCCCGGATTAGCGATGGATGGGAGAGAAGTCGGTCGAGCCCTTGACGTTTGGCTGAAGCGATTAAGGGAAACGACGGAAAACCTTCATCAGGATGGCCGGACGCGATTTGGAATCGTCTTCCTTCCGAATGCGAGTCCAAGGGAAAACGAGTGGTGCTTTCGGGTGTTATCGTTCAGGTTTTAGTCCTAACGTGAGATGTACTCGCGTAACGTGAACATGAGCAAGAGCACGAAATGTGCAGCTTCACTGTAGTTACGTTAACATGTCATGTGACTGATGCTGCGTTCCTGCAATTTATTATTCTCAGAGTTCTAAAATGAAAAGTTAGGCAGTAAAGACCATTTATTTCTTGGAAAATCTATGCTCCACATAAATGTAGCGGTATCAGTTAAAAAATGTAAAGTCCACGTCGCAGTAGATCCCAATAGCAACTAGATAAACGGTTTCGATTGAGCAACAATCCTCTTCTGTTCATACTTCCAATGTAGTTGATTCCTAAACATAAGACAGTCTTAACTACCACAAAGCCGTTGCTATCAGTAACTTGCCAAAATATCCAAAATCTGACCCAGAGCATGTCTGTCGGCGTATAGTACCAGATCACAATGTTAAAACACGGTTGTATGAACAGCATACGCACAGTCCTATGTAACGCTGAATTGACCACTAGATGTCGCGAGAGCCGAACACGTCAATATGAAACAGAAGCAATAGTAGCAGACTGGGTCCGTAAGAGTAGCCCGGTGACTTGGAACGTGGACTAGTCATTTGATCACTGCTACTAACAAATCCAATAGCGAAATTTCAACCCTTCTAAAGCTGCCCAAGTCTGCTGTAGAAGTGGGTGTGAAGTAGAAACGCAAAGGGACGACCAAAGCGAAACGAAGACCAGGCAGGCCTCATGTACCGGTGGCGCACACAGGCTGTCGAGCACGCGGAGGGCGGTTGTAAAGAGGTCACTTGAAATCAGCGGAAGGTGCAATTTGTGAGATTCAAAGTGCTGCCAGCACTTGAGCTAAGACACTGCCTGTGCGTGGGAAGCGTTTCTGTGATGAGTGCTAGGCGACACTTGGGATCACGTAAAGAGCGCCTACACTGGACTTGTGAATCCCGCTACACGTGACAATCTGATGTTGGGGTATGGGCCTGGCGAACACCTGGAGAACGTTATCGGAGGAACAGCTGCGACACGACGGTTGGATCGGTATGGCACTGCGTACTGTCGCAAAGCGGGTCTGAGGCACTCGCTTGTGAACAGAAACATTCCTAGAACGGACTGGCCTACCCAGTCCCACATTGAACCCAATGGAACAGCTTTGCGATCAGTCAGAATGTCCACTTCGTTGCAGACCTTAGCTTCCAACATCACTACCTTCTCCAGTTCCGGCGTTTGAGGAAGAGTGGGTTACCGTTGATGCACAGGCAGCCAGTCACCCAACAGAGTTCAAGCTGTCATAAAGGTGAGGTGTGGACAGACCCGATATTAATGTCCACTATTAGGTGTCCCGATACTTATTACTTTTCTTACACGACTCATATTGTGATGAGACTGACAGCACTGAGAGCGATCTGACAGCGCTGTGTTCTGCTTGTGCAGACCGCTCTGTTCATCCCTCAGTCCGAGTTTCAGCTCCGTACTGCCATCACGTTATTTTTGTGAGCGCCATCAATGAAGTCACGCTTTTGTTGTGCGTTATTAAACTGGAGCAGCGGAATTTAGACCAACGTTATAAGATCTCGTGTGCTTGGGAAATCCACGAGTGTGACCTTTGAAAAGTTGAAACAGGTCTGTGGGGGAACATTTCTTGCAAAAGCACAAGTTTTTCGCTGACACAAATCCTGTTTGGAAGGCCGAGAACACGTTGAAGATGAACCTCGCTCAGGGAGATCTTCAGCTTCAAAAACCAACGAAAACGTTCAACGTGTGCTTGCTGTTTAACAATAAGGATGATGGGTGACCTGTTAAACTCACGCTTTCACCGTACATGAAATTTTGACCGAAGATTTGCATATTCGATAGATTTGTGCCAAAATTGTGGCAACAAACCTCACAACTGAGCACAGGTACAGTCTTGAGAGGGTTACCAATGATCACGAAGGTGATCACAGGTGGTGAATCCTGGATTTTTTAATACGATTCTTAGACAAACTGAGCCATCTCCTCGACCGAAAAAAAGTTGGATTGAGCAAATCAAACATCAAAACAATACTGATTTGTTTTTTTGGCAGTAGACGTGTCGTGCATGAAGAATTTGTTGCTCCAGGGCAAACTGTCAACCAAGTGTTTTATCAAAGATGTCGTTGAAAGGCTTCTTGAGCCTCAAGGTGACTCAAGTGAGACTGGACACTGCAACAAGTGGACGCTGCACCATGACAACGCCCCGTGTCACACGGCCGCTTCCATCATGGAGTATTTGACCTTAGAAAATATTACTGTTGTTTCACAGCCCTCCTGTTCACCTGATCTGAGTCCGTGACTCTTTTATTTTCCCGAAATGAAAAAATCTCTCAGAAGGAAGTCATTTTGGGACTCTGGAGAACATTAAAAAGAACGACATCGACATGTTGAAGGCTGTACCAGTTGAAGTCTTTCACAGGTGCTACCAAGACTGGATACGACGACTCCGCCGGTGCATAGCTGCCAGAGGGAACTACTTACAAGTGGACAAGACTGCTGTTTGAAAAACAAAAGCCTGGGTAATCAAAAAGCCGGTGTCTTCAACGCAATATTGCGAATATTCAGCCCAGTTGTCAATCGTGTGATTATTGCCAAACATGTTTCGGAACAACATTATCCCATTTTTCAGGAGCTTAATGCCATTAGGCCTCGTCGCAAGTTGGAAACAAGCTGGACACGTGCATTTTCAACTCAAACCATAAACATAAAACATCACAAGACGGAGCATGCATCGTTCACGAGATCCAGTTTGCAACTGTTAAGTTGTGACGAGGCGTATTGGCATAAAAACTTTTTAAGCAGTTGAAAATGGGATAATGTTATCCCGAAACATGTTTGGCAATAATCACACTATTGATAACTGGTCTGAATATCGTCAATATTGCTTGAATGACGGTTATGTGATGGCTGCACATCAGTTATTGGTGTCATAAAGTTTCTCACACACCTCCAGAATGAAATATTCACCGAGCGAGGTGGCGCAGTGGACTCGCATTCGGTTCAATCCCGCGTCTGGCCATCCTGGTTTAGGTTTTCCGTGATTTCCCTAAATCACTCCAGGCAAACCGTGTGCCGGACCGAGACTCGAACTCGGAACCTTTCCCTTTCCTGGGCAAAGCACTCTACCTACGGAGCCACGCGAGCATGACGCACGTTCCCTCTTCACAGCTTTACTTCTGCCAATATCCCATCTCCTACTTTTCAAAATTTAAACTTCACAGCTCCTCTCCTGCGAAACATGGAAATTAGTTTCGGTTTAAATTCTCATTTCACATGCTATTAAATGCCGTGTAAAAAATTCATATATCCTTTCTGAAAAACTGTAGTTACTTTCGTATCTCGGTAGATAAACAGATTTTGGATATTTATCATGAGACGAAATACATGACTTTTTACAAGTTATCGTTGGCAAAAAACACGTTTCGATTTCTTGAACTGTTTACGAAATTTGCGGTTTATACAACCACATGGTTTACGACGAGCAGTACACAAGTATCGGTCGCGTCGCGAGCAACCCGCGCCCGACCCCCGACATATCATTCAATATCTCGAGAACGGTGGTAGCTATCGATCTGCTCTCAACTTTAAAAACAATTTCCATATGTTGATTAAATTTCATACGCAATAATGTATTATTTAAAATGAACTTTACGCAAAGTCCACGCAATGCCTTTTTATCTCTGCACACACATTAAAATTTCGTGTAAAGGTTTGCGTAAATGCGATACAGCAAGTAACCACGATGAATAACGGAAAGAAATTCGGTCCTTTATTGAGAAAAGATATCTGGCTGTAATATGCCCAAGAATCAAATTTTTGTACCGAATAGTTTCCTCGGAATCGGATGATAACTATTTCATAGCTGCCGCCGCGTTCGCGCCAGCGGTTCGACGAAAGTTTGTGTGGCCCGGGCTTCCGTACCTGACGTCACGCGCAGCGCCTTCTGTGATTGGCGGCGCGGACCGGCAGCGCGGCTCGCGGCAGCGGCAGCGGCAGCGGAAGCGGAAGCGGTTCGGCACGGCCAAACCGCGAGGCAGAGCCCGCCGCGCCGTGCCCGTGACGCCGTTTCCATGGCAACGATGCCGCTGCCGCGAGGTTTTGACGCGCAGCAGCCCTAGTGCGAACCGGCCTTACGTCGTGCTGCGGTAGCTCAATCGGTAGACCACTTGGCCGCGAAAAGCGAAGGTCCCGATTCAGCCTCCGTCCGACACAGAGTTGTAATCTGCCAGTGTGTCTCACCTCGTATACTGTATTTTGTAATACACTAAGTAATAGAGATCTTCTTGTGACGGTGTGTGGCATCTAGCGTTATTGGCATCTGTGCGATTGTCACAGACGATACGTCGTCGGTGTCGTTGGAAGCAGTAAAGGAGACAAAGGAAATGTGTGAAGGAGTCGCACAGTGGACGGTGAAGCGGGCGACGGGGGCCGGCCGCAGACCTGCTGCCGGCTAGGCGCACCGGTGGTCCTCCGCGATGAGGTCCGCGGCGCGCTCGGCCAGGGCGATGACCGGCACGTTGGTGTGGCCGGAGGGAATGAGCGGCATGGCGGAGGCGTCGACGACGCGCAGCGCCGCGACGCCGCGCACGCGCAGGCGCTCGTCGAGCACGCCTCGCGGCCCCATGGCCGCCGTGCAGCACTGGTGGTAGATGGTGAAGGAGAGGTGGCGCGCGGCGCAGCGCCAGTGGGCGTCCGAGCCGGCGGGCAGGCGCGAGCAGGCGGGCACCGCGAGCGGCAGCACGCGCGCCGCCAGCCGGCGCAGCGCGCCGCCGCCGGCCACGCGCTCCGCCAGCCGGACGCCCGCCACCACCAGCTCCAGGTCGCGGGGGTCGCTGAAGTAGCCCATCTCCAGCACCGGCCTGCGGGCACGCCACAGCCTGTCCACACGGGCAAAAATTATTCGTCTAGGTCTATGCAGCACGTGGATGTGCTGTGGCCCACATTCGATTCGCAGTACGGACGGTGTGTGCCTCTGCTGCACTGTTCATCTAGGTGTATACTTGGTGGTATTTCCAAGTGGAGCGTGTACTGTAGGAATCTCTGAGCGCATACGATGCTGTCAAGGCCGTACAAAATGTGGTCAAACGTACCTGCCAGCACTACATTTGATACCTTGCCAGCAGCGCCGAGGGTCGGTCTCGACGGAATGCTGCGGTACTGTCCAGCGTGAATAAGGGAAGGATGTCGAGTACACTTTAGAATGATAGTTGAACGTAAAGACGATCACGTGTCGAGGAAAGCATCGAAGAGAAAATCCCCGACACACGTAGCAGAGATGGCTATGTGTACCCATAATCAATGTAGAACGGAATAAAACCTCAGAGAGGGGCTGATCAAGAGAGACTAGAGATTCAGTGAGTAATCCGAGCAGCTGGAATGCAGTGAATGCTCGTGAGCAGCACCTGTAGACACGCCAAGCCCGAGAAGCTGGTGACAGGCTCTGGTGCACACTTTGCATCTCCAACCTATCTAGCTGTTTTCAATATTCATTGGAGAAAGCATTGAACAGAGACTGCCTGTCTCTGTATCAAAGAATTAAGTTATAGGAATTTCAGTGAAGAGCAAGAAAAAGTTACTCATTGGTATTTGTATCTTGTACTATAGGGTAAATGGCTCTTGATTGATAGTGAATTACTTCAAAGTGTCGATAATTTATGATGTAGGACAAGTAGCCAGTAGGTAGCACACTGCGTCGCAGTGAAAGAATGTCTGATAAAGGTCTTCCTAATGATTATTAAACGAATCTTACATTCTTTAATCAGTTGCAGTCTGACATCTCAATAAACGAGTGTGTTAATAGAAAAATAAACCACTTGACTATATGTAATAAGTTGCTACGCCACTTGACTAAATGTAGTAAGTTGCTACGCCAGCAGATGAGTCTCCTCAATTTGAGGAAAATAAACAACCTCTTGGAACTGGACATCCATCCCACCCAGAGAGATTTCCTCTCTTTGAACTCTGCTATAAAGGTTGACAAAAAAAAAAAAAAAAAAAAAAAAAAAAAAAAAAAAAAAAAAAAAACCACTAAACCCATATAATCGTTAACGTCCTGCTGATAGTGCTGTGCAGATAACAACGAAACCAAAAGAAAAAATAATTGGTGTAGGGAAACTGTGCTGGGATATGACAAAGCTGAAAAGGTCATACGGCTAATGGACTTAGGTCCAGAAATGCGTTCCGAGAGGGGTACGCCCGCTTGAAGATCTTTGCAGTGTAGGTTTCAGTAACCTAAATCACTCACAAGAACGTCCAAGGCAAGTGACAATTTTCTGTCTGTACTGCTGTCTCAGGTCCACACTCAACAGGGTAGTGAGCTGGAGCACCGTCATGTAGTAGCCACAATCCCTGTGTGCCACCAAAGGCATTTGTTGCAGCAGAATGTACAGATACCAGTCGCCCGTAAGGTCTTGTGGAAGGGTGACTGATCCCATGACGCATTCCCCTATAATCCCTGCCCATACAGTGAAGTTTAATCAGTGCTGATCGTTTCCTATCATAGCACCATCGGGATTATCCGTAGCCCACAACTGGTTGATGATATTGCCCTCCTAAAGGTAGTCTGCAACAAATTTTCGGCCTTATGTCCAAATGAGGCTCTTTTTCTCCTTATCCTGCTGGGGCTGGTACCCTGCAGCATGTCGCCATTTAACAAAATCACCCTGCATATAATCAGCAAGTAGACTCGTAAAACTACGGTAGGCTACCCCTAGACTATCACACTAAGTAACTGTAGCCTCCTGTAGTTTTCCTAATAGCTTTGGTCGGTTAAGGTCGTACCTGCGTTACCTGTGTGTTAGGTATGTCGCATACCTGTAAGGCATTACCTCGTAACGATCGATTTGTTTGTGTATGCCTTCACTGACTTATTAGATTTCCCTAGAAACCAGAAATCCTGAACTGTCTAGAAACAGAGAGAGGATGCATAGGTGGTCTCGCAACCTAAGGACATTTTTGTTCTGCGTTGTTAACTTCCTATCTGTTAGTTAAAATAAACAGTATCTGTAGCAAAATTGAAAATTTCGCTGTTTAACTCAGATTTTTATTCTAAATTTTTTTATTTATAACGTCAGACAAGGGGATAAGGAAAACAATACAGTTATATCACGTAGTGCTAGAAAACGCAATTTCCTCAAAAACAAAGAAAAGATAAAGTAAAAAAAATCAAACAAAACATCAAACATCGCTTCAATATTTCGCCGAACTTACATAAAACATGTTTTTTTGTTCATAAACGACTTTGGCATTTATTAGTAATATAAGGAAACTCTTGCCATTTATCATGTTGATCAACATTCTGTTGATTACAAAATAGCAGCCGACCGTTGTGGTCGAGTGGTTCTAGGCGCTACAGTTCGGAACCGCGCTGCTCCTACGGTCGCAGGTTCGAATCCTGCCTCAGGCATGGCTGTGTGTGATGTCCTTAGGTTAGTTAGGTTTAAGTAGTTCTAAGTTCTAGGGGACTGATGGCCTCAGATGTTAAGTCCCATAGTGCTCAAAGCCATTTGAACAAAATAACAAATATGTTTGTGCGTGTAAACTGTACTTGAATCAAAAGTAATTGCTTTGGTTACATAAAAGTACAAGTATAAGAAGAAGAATGGGTATCTTTGAGAGGTGAAATAGTGCAGCCAACAGAGGATCAAGTAGGTAAATGGACGAGGGCTACTAGAAATCCTTCGGTAACGGAAGAGATACTGAATGTAAGTGAGGAAAGGAAAAATATAAAAATGCAGTAATTGAACCAGGCAAAACGGAATATAAACGTCTCAGAAATGAGGTCGACAGGAAGTGCAAAATGTCTAAGCAGGAGTGGCTAGAGGACAAATGTAAGGAAGTAGAGGCGCATATCGCTAGGAGTAAGATAGATAATGCCTACAGAAAAATTAGAGATACGTTTGGAGAAAAGAGAGCCACTTGTATGAATATCAAGAGCTCAGATGGAAAACCAGTTCTAAGCTAAGAAGGGAAAGCAGAAAGCTGGAAGGAGTATATAGAGGGTCTATACAGGGCGATGTATTGGAGGGCAATATTATAGAAATGGAAGAGGACATAGATGGAGATGAAATGGAGATACAATACTGCGGGACGAGATTGACAGAGCACGAAAAGACTTGAGTCGAAACAAGGCTCCGGGAGTACACAACTACTGGTAGCCTCGGGAGAGCCAACCCTGACAAAATTTTACCGACTGGTGAGCAATAAGTATGAGACAGGCGAAATACCGTCATACTTCACGAAGAATATAATAATTCCAATCCCAAAGAAAGAAGATGTTGACAGATGCGATAATTACCAAACTATTAGTTTAATAAGAGACGGCTGCAAAATACTTACATGAATTCTTTACAGACGACTGGAAAAACTGGTAGAAGTCGACCTTGAGGAAGATAAGATTGGATTGCTCAGAAGTATTGAACACGTGAGAGAAAACTGAGCCTACGACTTATCTCAGAAGATAGATTAAGGAAAGGCTAACCTACGTTTCTAGCATTTGTATACTTACAGAAAGCCTTTGACAATGTTGACTGGAAGACTCTCTTTCAAATTCTAAAGGTGGTAGGGGTAAAATACAGGGAGCGAAAGACTATTTACAATTTGTACAGAAACCAGATGGCAGTTATGAGAGTCGAGGGACACGAAAGGGAGGCAGTGGTTGGGAAGAGAGTGAGACAGGGTTGTAGCCTCTCCCCGATGTTATTCAATCTGAATATTAAGCAAGCGGTAAAGGAAAAATTTGGAGTAGGAATTAAAATCCATCGAGAAGAAATAAAAACTTTGAGGTTCGCCGATGACATTGTAATTCTGTCAGAGACAGCAAAGGACCTGGAAGAACAGTTGAATGGAATGGACAGTGTCTTGAAAGGAGGATATAAGGTTAACATCAACAAAAGCGAAACGAGGATAATGGAATGGAGGAGAATTAAATCGGGTGATGCTGAGGGAATCAGATTAGGAAATAAGACACTTAAAGTAGTAAAGGAGTTTTCCTATCTAGGGAGCAAAACAACTGATGATGGTCGAAGTAGAGAGGGTCTGGCAATGGTAAGGAAAGCGTTTCTGAAGAAGAGAAATTTGTTAACATCGAGTATAGATTTAAGTGTCAGAAAGTATTTCCTGAAAGTATTTGTATGACGTGTAGCCATGTATGGAAGTGAAACATGGACGGTAAATAGTTTGGACAAGAAGAGAATAGAAGATTTCGAAATGTGGTGCTGCAGAAGAATGCTGAAGATTAGATGGATAGATTGCTTAACCATTGAGGAGTTACTGAATAGAATTGGGGAGGAGAGGAATTTGTGGCTCAAGTTGACTAGAAGAAAGGATCGGTTGGTAGGACATGTTCTGAGGCATCAAGGGATCACCAGTTTACTACTGGAGGGCAGCGTGGAGGGTAAAAATCGTAGAGGGAGACCAAGAGATGAATACACTAAGGAGATTCGGAAGGATGTAGGCTAAAGTAGGTACTTCGAGAATAAGAAACTTGCACAGGATAGGGTAGCATGGAGAGGTGCATCAAATCAGTCTGTGGACTGAAGACCACAACAACAAAATGAAAGTGGAGAAGTTGTGTTATCAACCAATTTTTATTAATCATAAAACGTAATTTATATTGTGTAAGGATATAAAATAAAGAATGGACTAAAACTGAGGTGCGTGCAGTTCTAATTACGTGCAAAACAGACAGCAGACAAAGAGAAGTCGTCGGCCTACACTTCCTCTCTTACACATTAATTTTTCTTTCCCTAGCCGTCATACGGGTAACCCTACCATTTACTGCACAATGTAATTGCTCTACCAGAAGCACCAAACTGCAGTTTTAATACAGCACGACTCTATCCGGAAGCCAAAACACACAGTGTGACAGAGGCTACAATAGTGTACCAATATCAGTTTCGCAGACTACGAAAGATTTTCGGTACCTATGTATGTTGAAACTTGACTTATTTTCGTTTTCTCGGAGCTTCCGTCGTGTCGAGCCAAGTTAAGAGTGGCGTCCGTGGCTGGGACCGCCGAACTGCTGGCGATGTGCGCGGCGCCGGTCAAAGCACGGCAGGTGCTGCTCTGCGGATTCACTCGCAAGTATTTACTGATGGAGCCGAATTAGTTCTCAGTGCTCCTAAACTAAAACCACACCAAATAAAGGTCTCAGAGATGATGGTAAAATTGTTACTGGTGTTGTTGCTGCTGTTGTGGTCTTCAGTCTGAAGGCTGGTTTGATGTCCTTCTGAATGAGCTTACGATATTCATCTCTTGATCTCCCTCTACGATTTTTACGCCTCAAACTTCCCTCCAGAACTACAGTAGTGTTCCCTTGATGTCTCAGAATGTGTTCTATCAAGCGAGCCCTTCTTTTGGCCAAGTTGTGCCACTAATTCCTTATCTCCCCAATTCTGTTTAGTACCTGCTCATTAGTTGCTTGATCTGCGCATCTAATCTTCAGCATTCTTTTGTAACACCAGATGCCAAAAGCTTCTATTATTTTCTTGTGTGAACAGTTTATCGTACACGTTTCACTTGTATACACTGCTACACTCCAGACAAATACTTTCAGAAAATAGTTCGTAACACTTAAATCTATATACAATGTTAAGAAATTCAGTCACGAATTTACACTACTGGCCATTAAAATTGCTACACCAATAAGAATTGCAGATGGTAAACGGATATTCTTTGGACAAATATATTATACTAGAACTGACATGTGATTGCATTTTCACACAATTTGGGTGCATAGATAGTGAGAAATCAATACCCAGAACAACTACCTCTGGTCGTAAAAACGGCTCTGATACGCCTGGGCATCAAGTCAAACAGAGCTTGGATGCCGTGTACAGGTAGAGGTGCCCATGCAGCTTCAACACGATACCACAGTTCATCAAGAGTAGTGACTGGCGTATTGTGACTAGCCAGTTGCTCGGCCACCATTGACCAGACGTTTTCAATTGGTGAGAGATCTGGAGAATGTGCTGGCCAGGGCAGCAGTCGAACATTTTCTGTATCCAGAAAGGCCCGTACAGGACCTGCAAGATGCGGTCGTGCATTATCCTGCTGAAATGTAGGGTCTCGCAGGGATCGAATGAAGGGTAGAGCCACGGGTCGTAACACATCTGAAATGTAACGTCCACTGTTCAAAGTGCCGTCAATGCGAACAAGAGGTGACCGAGACGAGTAACCAATGACACCCCATACCATCACGCCGGGTGATATGCCAGTATGGTGATGACGAATGCACGCTTCCAATGTGCGTTCAGCGCAGTGTCGTGAAACACGGATGGGGCCATCATGATGGTGTAAACAGAACCTGGATTCATCCGAAAAAAATGACTTTTTGCCATTGGCGCACCCAGGTTCGTCGTTGAGTACACCATCGCAGGCGCTCCTATCTGTGATGCAGCGTCAAGGGTAACCGCAGCCACGGTCTCCGAGCTGATAGTCCATGGTGCTGGAAACGTCGTATAACTGTTCGTGCAGATGGTTGCTGTGTTGCAAACGTCCCCATCTGTTGACTCAGGGATCGAGTTATGGCTGCACGATGCGTTAGAGCCATGCGTATAAGATGCCTGTCATCTCGACTGCTAGTGATACGAGGCCGTTGGGATCCAGCACGGCGTTCCGTATTACCCTCCAGAACCCACTGATTCCATATTCTGCTAACAGTCATTGGATCTCGACCAACGCGAGCAGCAATGTCGCGATACGATAAACCGCAATCGCGATAGGCATTTCTCCTCCTTACACGAGGCATCACAACATTTCACTAGGCAACGCCTGTCGACTGCTGTTTCTGTATGAGAAATCGGTTGGAAACTTTCCACATCTCAGCACGTTGCAGGTGTCGCTAGGGGCACGAACTTTGTGTGAATGCTCTGAAAAGCTAATCGTTTCCATGTCACAGCATCTTCTTGCAGTCGGTTAAATTTTGCGTCTGTAGCACGTCATCTTCGTGGTGTAGCAATTTTAATGGCCAGTAGTGTAATTACGTCATCTGACAAGGAGAAAGAGTGAGAGTGAGAGCGAGAGAGTGTGAGAGTGCGAGAGTGAATGTGTGAGTGTGTGTGTGTGTGTGTGTGTGTGTGTGTGTGTGTGTAAGTAAAGAGGCTTCAGTGCGTCGCAAGGCGTTGCCTGGCGTCATACTAACGTAAGATAGCGACATTTCCAAATCTAACATTATCGCTTTCGATTAATCACACTGGTAATATAATATCAAACAATCATTGTCTTCATACTGCAAATTACTTCCATTCATAAGTTTAATGGTTTGCAGATTCCCACTAGGGAACTTTGAGCTTCTTACGAAAATTCAAGATTCAATATGAAGCTCGATTTCAGACAAGAAGAGGGCGTTGACACTTTGTGGACATTTCAGTGTTAATACTTTCTAAGAGTAAAAATCGTCTGTAAACGCCGTCTGGTTGTCAAATGTGGTTGCGGCAGCTACTTTTGCAACTGGTGTAGTACTGCGCCTTCCCACATGCCGTGAGACTGGGTAGTTTTCAGTGAGTACACAGCCTGTAGTTTCCTGTGTTTTCTGCTGGACGAGTGAGACGGCGCGTACTCACGGCTGGCGTGGATCGGACGAGGCGAGGCGCACCCTGCCGCGGCTGTGCGGCCGCAGCGGGAATGGCACGACGGTGAAGCCGTGCTGGCCCTCGTACGGCCGGAACGCCGCGTCATACACGTCGGCCCTCAGCCCCGACTGTCAACACGCGGTCGAGGGCTCAGCAGCGGTGGAAGGAGGAGCAGGGAGTGAGGGGGACGGTGGCGTGAAGTGAAGAAGAGGGAAGCTGGGATGAAGGGGGAAGACTGGGGAATGAGACAGAAGGAAGGAGGTGCGAGGTTGGTGGTAGGATGGTGGGAAGAAGGTGATGGGCTCGGGGTGGGAGGAGGAAGGTGAGAGACTGGGGGACAGCAGGCAAGAAGGTTTGGGGCAGGATCCTTGGAGGTTAAGCAGAAGGGGAAAAAGGTCAGGCACTGAGGAGGGGGGAAGGGGGGATAAAGTTGGAGGGTGGAGGAAAACGAGAAGTACGGAAGTGGGGAAAGGGGAGGTGGAAAGGCGTGAGGAGAGGAGGAAAGTAAGAGGGTGAGGAGGGGTCGGTGACTGAGCACAGAGGGGTGGGGCAGGGGGTTGCGGACTGGAAGCACAGTGCTATAAAAAGAGAGGACAGTTTGCCGGTGTCAGAACTCACGGCGATCCTGATGAGCGCCGCGTTCATGTTGGTGACGGCGGCGAACAGCAGCTCGACGTCGGGGTAGCCGTCGCCGTCGGCGTCGTAGAAGGCGACCGCCTCGGCGCCCCCCAGCGAGGAGAGGGGCCCGCCGCGGCGCCGCAGGAAGTCCAGGGAGGGCGCGGCGTCGGCCAGCAGCTGGCGGTCCTGCAGGTCTCCCGTCGCGTTCACCAGGAACGTCAGCCCGCCCAGTGTCACGTGGTCCTGCGGACAGTGGCGGCAGAGGTGGGCGCAGTAGAACAGGAGAACTGCTGCCCAGCGTGGAAAATGTACAGAGTCGTGATTTCCGTGAACCAGTCAGTACGTGTCTACCTCTCCCACATGCTCTGTACCGAGTACTTCTGTCCCTTTACATTCGACTCACTAAGAGGAACAGACATTTTTAATTGCCAGTTCAGTACAACAAACAGTGGTCCACACTACAAAACAGCGCGTGTTCATTGTCAAATATTAACCAAAACACAATTCGTGAAACACGTGTGCGTTACTGTTTACACAGTAATTCGAGACTTCAGTATTTCTGCAAAACCTCCAGCACAGTCTGCAATGTAACACATGTGCCAAAATGGTGCGACTCTGGCTCTGTAGCGAAAGAAAGTGTACCGTCTGAAAAGAGTTCGAACACAGGAAACATGAGTCGAGTCTTTTTACAAATACTTTTCAGGCCACTTTCGTTTTGCTGACCGTGTACGAGCACACCAGCCTCTGTTTATGCGTCAACGTCGTTGTTAAATGTCGGATACGAGATGTATCGCTGCGTGGGTCTCATAGCCAGAGCCTAAGAAAAAATGACAGAAAATGTGGTATTGGAGAACGACAAATATCCTTTTCAGAAAATATAACATTCAAAAGAAGTGTCTTGCACGTGAAAATATAGAAAATAAAATCGAAAGTAAACTTGGAGTGAGGAGAAGAGAACAGTTCATACACGAAGATCAACAGAAAATATTAGCAACTGAAAGAAGGAACTGAATCTGGAGATAAGTGGAAATAATGAAGCTTAAGTGAAGGCTGTTGATGAAATGACAGACGCACTTTGTTGACTTTGGACCTGCCAACAGCCAGAACATTATTGATTATTGTGACAGGATATGCCTTGTACGGTCGGCCGTTATGGTCGAGCGGTTCTAGGCGCTACAGTCTGGAACCGTGCGACCGCTACGGTCGCAGGTTCGAATCCTGCCTCGGGCATGGATGTGTGTGGTGTCCTTAGGTTAGTTAGGTTTCAGTAGTCCTAAGTTCTAGGGGACTGATGACCTAAGATGTTAAGTCCCATAGTGCTCAGAGCCATTTGAACCATTTTTTTGTCTTGTACGTGGTCATTAACTCTTGAATCTGTGGACAAACCGACTTCTGCAGTGTCTCCCGCAGCTACAGTTCTGACGTGCGCACGGCAACAAATGGGTTGCCGACACTCACCGTAGCAGACAATAGTCTAAACTGCTTTCACTAGTTGCTGCGAATGGTGAAGAGCGAATGACGTGCACCGTAACAATGTTCCATACAATTAATCCTGAGAACCGTCGGTGCCAACACTGATGAACCAATGCTTCACAATCAGGTGATGGGCGAATATTCCAAAAATCCATAAAGTCTCCAGTATGTCCAGAATTCTAGTTCCCTAAAATCCAGTAAATAATTTGAACTGCACTCCTCTACCCCATCATTTTATGTCTGTAATGTTTAGCAACCCGATTCGTTGCTTCAAACAATACACCTTTCTTTCAGTAAATCAAATGCTGTTAGTACAGGTTCAGCCTTTACTTACTCAATCCACGTAACTTTCTCCAGCGTGGTGAATTTGCTGCCCTCTAAGTGCTGCATTCAATCAGGTGTTCATATTGTACATCACTTCCGTAGAGGTACTCATTTTTTACTTTACGCTAGTGTGTTGTTTGCAAATGTTCTGGTATCATTACCGACACTCAGGGAGGGTTAAAATTTGTAACGGCGCGAAGAAATCATGGAATAGAATGAAAAACACATTAAAAATACTGAATTCAGACATCGCTGTCACGTACTTAAAGATTTAATAAAAACGGAACCAAAAGAGTCTACGTATGCTGACTTCGAATAGACGACATGTTTTACCTGTTCATGAACAAACTTCCCGCCAACTTCATCCAATACAAAGTCAGTGATGTATACTGGTTACTGAAACTTACAGGCCAGGGAGCCATTTTCCAGTCTGCCTCAAAGAAAACATGAGCACACGGATCATCGTGTGTTGGGCATTATCGTGTTGGAAAATAGCAGCAATTATGTATACTGAACTGAGTTTCAGCTGCCGTACTCTTGGCTTAACTTTTGCTCTTGGAGTATGCGAAATTACAAGCACCCTTCTCCATCGATGATCATCAACTTTCTGCAGCATCTTACCCTATTCTCATTGGGTAAAAGGTACTGAAACGCGCCTGCAGTATGTACTGGACATTCTGTAACTAATTCAGTGGAAGGCGTACGAATCAGCAGACAGTCGCACAGAGGAGTGCCGCTCATCCGTGGTCACAATGAGGACCACACAGGTTTACGCACTTGTCGAACGGTGGTCTTGTGGAAATCTTACACGCGACGAGTTGTGTTCCCAGCGGTAACTAAGACTTGTGAGGCGTGTAGGGCAAAGTAACATCCTCGCTCCATTACACCCTGGGTACATGTTTCAACACCACTATGTCCCACCACCGTACGTAAAAAGTGCTGAAGCCCTTGATGCAGAATAATTATAAGTCTCCTCGCGGTATACTCTGTTGGATTAATATGTAATTGGCTAGCAATGTATGGAACAAAACAATTAAAGCGAAAATGTTTTCCTGAACTCACTACCAGTGTACAATGGGGTCGAATCTATAGAATCTGAAATGTAATACCTTACGCTGTTCACGGACGTGTCTGTCATTGTGAAATACACCAAACATGGTTTTCTTCTTGGTTGGTTTTCGGTAAGAAACAAATTGGCTCATATCACGGAACGTGTTCCTCATAGTGATTTCATTCGCGGCCGAAACGGTCTTCATGGCAGTTTTGTCTGGAACAATAATAATATAGTTCGTTGGCGAAAATGGACGTGCATAACATTTCCGCGTTGGTGCCATTAAAATGCACTTTTCCTCTCTTTGACCGCATGCTAGCCATGTTCTTTTGCTTGTATTATCCATGCAGCCATACGTATTATAAAAACAGATGTATGAATGTGTGTATGTTCCACATCTCCTAAACCATTGGACCGAATTCAACCAAGATTGGTACAGACATCCCTTACTCCCAGGCAACAATCGCTGTGAAGACAAGAACCACATACTTAAAATAGTTGAGGAGATAAAAATAGTTGAGGAGATACAAAGTCATAAACATTGATATGCGTCAAAAACTACCACGTTTAAATTTATTACTTGGTTGCTACTAACTCTCTTCGGAACATACACTGAAGCGCAAAAGAAACTGGTATGGACATGCGTATTCAAATACAGATATATGTAAAAAGCGGAGTACGGCGTTGCAGTCGGCAACTCCTATGTAAGACAAGTGTCTGGCGCAGTTGTTAGACAGGTTACTGCTGCTACGAAGACAGGTTATCAAGATTTAAGTGAGTTTGAACGTGGTGTTACAGTCGGTGCACGAGTGATGGGACACAGAATCTCCGAGGTAGCGATAAAGTGGGGGATTTTCCCGTACGACCATTTCAGGAGTGTACAGTGAATAATAGGAATCCGGTAAAACATCAAATCTCCGACATCGTTGCGGCCTGAAAAAGGTCCTGCAAGAATGTGACAACTACGGTTGAAGAGAATCTTTCAACGTGACGGAAGTGCAACCCTTTGGCAAATAGGTGCACATTTCAATGCTGGGCAATCAACAAGTGTCATCGTGCGAACCATTCAACGAAACATCGGTATGAGCTTTCGGAACCGAAGGACGACTCATGTGGCCGCTATCGACAGGGGATCTCAGGTTGATTCCGTATTTCTGGATTTCCGGAAAGCTTTTGACACCGTTCCTCACAAGCGACTTCTAATCAAGCTGCGGAGCTATGGGGTATCGTCTCAGTTGTGCGACTGGATTCGTGATTTCCTGTCAGGAAGGTCGCAGTTCGTAGTAATAGACGGCAAATCATCGAGTAAAACTGAAGTGATATCAGGTGTTCCCCAGGGAAGCGTCCTGGGACCTCTACTGTTCCTGATCTATATAAATGACCTGGGTGACAATCTGAGCAGTTCTCTTAGACTGTTCGCAGATGATGCTGTAATATACCGTCTAGTAAGGTCATCCGAAGACCAGTATCAGCTGCAAAGCGATTTAGAAAAGATTGCTGTATGGTGTGTCAGGTGGCAGTTGACGCTAAATAACGAAAAGTGTGAGATGATCCGCATGAGTTCCAAAAGAAATCCGTTGGAATTCGATTACTCGATAAATAGTACAATTCTCAAGGCTGTCAATTCAACTAAGTACCTGGGTGTTAAAATTACGAACAACTTCAGTTGGAAGGACCACATAGATAATATTGTCGGGGAGGCGAGCCAAAGGTTGCGTTTCATTGGCAGGACACTTAGAAGATGCAACAAGTCCACTAAAGAGACAGCTTACACTACACTCGTTCGTCCTCTGTTAGAATATTGTTGCGCGGTGTGGGATCCTTACCAGGTGGTATTGACGGAGGACATCGAATGGGTGCAAAAAAGGGCAGCTCGTTTTGTATTATCGCGTTATAGGGGAGAGAGTGTGGCAGATATGATACACGAGTTGGGATGGAAGTCATTACAGCATAGACGTTTTTCGTCGCGGCGAGACCTTTTTACGAAATTTCAGTCACCAACTTTCTCTTCCGAATGCGAAAATATTTTGTTGAGCCCAACCTACATAGGTAGGAATGATCATCAAAATAAAATAAGAGAAATCAGAGCTCGAACAGAAAGGTTTAGGTGTTCGTTTTTCCCGCTCGGTGTTCGGGAGTGGAATAGTAGAGAGATAGTATGATAACGGTTCGATGAACCCTCTGCCAAGCACTTAAATGTGAATTGCAGAGTAGTCATGTAGATGTAGATGTACCCTTGATGACTGCTCGACACAAAGCTTTACTCCTCACTTACGTCCATCAACACCGACGCTGGAGTGTTGATGAACGGAAACATGTTGCCTGGTCGGACGAGTCTTTTTTGAAATTGTTTCGAGCGGGTGAACATGTAGGGGTATGGAGACAACTTCATGAATCCATGGACCCTGCATGTCAGCAGTGGACTGTGCAAGTTGGCAGTTAGAGTGATATGGGACCCGTGACAAATCTAGATACGGCTGTGACAGGTGATACGTACGTAAGCATCCTGTCTGATAACCTGCATCCATCCATGTCCACTGTGCATTCCGACGGCCTTGGAAAATACGACAATGCGACACCACACACGTCCAGAATTGCTACAGAGTGGCTCCAGGAACAATCTTCTGAATTCAGACACTTCCGTAGGCCACCAATCTCCCCAGACATGAACATTACTGAGCGTGCCTGTGATTCCTTACAACGTGTTGTGCAGCAGAGATCTCCACCCCCTCGTACTCGTACGGATTTATGGACAACCCTGCTGGATTCATGGCGTCAGTTCCCTCCAGCACTGCTTCACACATTAGTCGAGTCCATGCCGCGTCGTGTTGCGGCACTCCTGCGTGCTCGCGGGGGCCCTACACGATATTAGGCAGGGGTAACAGTTTCTTTGGCTCTTCAGTGTATTTCACAGACTGTACTCACCTAAGCCGCTGAATGCACCTACCAAATGTATCATGGAACGACACGTAGTTCATGCCATATTATCGTGATGACCTCTGAGATGTGTGAAAAAATCAAGTTTTAATAAATTTGTTGTTTGCTACTAAGACACACCTACAGTCCAGTTAACTTAAGGAAATCCCCGACACCTGGCAGCGCTTTTGACAGCTGTCATATGGAAAGCGCAAACAGTTGTCTGTGAGCACGACAGCAGTGTATACAGCTATGAAGAGGCGTTGCCACAGAGACGTCTACAAAATCACATTGTAGACACGGAAAGCAGCTGCGCCCAGCGTGCAGAAAGTATTTCCTAAGTTCAAAGGTGTTTTCACAAGCTCGTGAAAGTGAAATTTTTTCAGTATCACAGTACAAACAGACCACTCATTTTTGTTTGTTTTTGTCTCTGGGGTCAAAGTGAATACGTAGACAGTCTCGGGTTAGTCAGCTGGTACATAAACGTAAATATATGTGAACTTTACACAAGGCAAAAAGGAAAGTTCCATGTCCTTTCATGTCGCTTGCAATTTCCATTACAAATAGTGCAATGTAACTTTACAACAATGTTTCATAGAAGATGAACATTATTCCATCATTTTCACTTTTTATTCAATGGTTCAAATGGCTCTGAGCACAATGGGACTTAACTTCTGAGGCCATCAGTGCCCTAGAACTTAGAACTAACCTAAGGACATCAAACACATCCATGCCCGAGGCGGGATTCGAACCTGCAACCGTAGCGGTCGCGCGGTTCCCTACTGTAGCGCGCAGAACCGCTCGGTCACTTCGGCCGGCTCACTTTTTATTAAAACCCTAAAGGCGTTCGTATTACATCGCTGCTTCTATTCAGTTGCAGAATTTATAGAACATGTAAAAAAAAAGACATGAAACAAGAAAGTGCGAAAACTTTTAGTGGAAGCAGTTCAAGCTCTCTCCTAGATCAGCTGGTGTCCTTGGACGAGTAAACAAACGCTGAACAGCGATCGAATCAGATAGTGACATCGAAAGCAATTGCAAAAAGTCAAAGAGAAGAAAAAATATTTGCTGATAACAGGATGCCAAGAATTAAATTTGAGTTCAATTTTCCGCGCCTATTCATCGAGTACACTAAACTGAACTGGTGTTCTCGTATCTGTATCTTTCACGTTAACATGTTCTGAAGCCTTTAACTGCCGATATGTTTTTAACTGACATTTAATTACAAGAAATCATACCAAGAATGACACGTTTTGGTAAATCATCAATCCTCCGTTGCATTGAAACCGCATACTTCCATAACACACAAATTATAATTAGAAATAATTATTTAACCACCAATAAGACGTTTCCTGTTAGTTCATTAAACCAAATAGGCAACGTCGTTACAACGTTGGTAGCACCGGTTCCCGTCCGATCATGAAAGGTGAGCCACCTTGGAAAGGGTTTGTACTGGGATGGGTAGCAGTCCTGGGAAAACCTGGTGCCGTCGGTTTTGAGGACGTGCTGGTCGCCGAAGTGGCGTCCACTTTAAAGACTTGCACCAGCTCACTGAGCCACACGACGGCTGCTGGGCCCGGTGGTCTAGTAGTATAGTAAAGTGCTTCACTTGGTTTGAATCTCGACCGGATCCTGGATTTTCAGTCTGCGTTTCAATCTAGGCTTCTCCTCTCAACGGTTTGAGGAGTCGCTAGAAACGACCCGTGGTTCGGATTTCACGTTAAACCGTAGGTCCCCTTTTCCCGGCCGGATGAATGGACTACGTTAGGAAGTCCCAAGTCTCTAAATTGGCGTCCAATTCAAAGACGTGCACGAGATGAGTGACCATACTTTTTTTATTACATAAAATCGCAACGAAGACGATAGTTTCCGGGATATCCTCTGTGTTCTGGTTTAAGTTATAGTTCAAGTATAGCACGCACCAAATACGACATTTAACCAAAAACAATATAATCCAATATAGCGTCTCCCAAGTCCAACTTGTGACGTAGAACTTGATCTTGCGTCTGATTGACGACATTCCTCTCCACAAAGCAAAAGTATTTCGAGCTTTGGAATGCTCTGGAACGTCAAATTTCGGACTGTGACGTCACAAAACTCGACCAGCTCAGCGTCCATGAAACGTTCCACGTGCAGCGCGAGGACTGCCTCACAGAGACCTGCGCCTCCTTAAGACACTCAACGAGGTAGGGGCTCTCTCCGCGGATTGCCCCGCTGCAGGAATCGTTATGAAGACACATTATTCTGTGTGAGAAAAAGTACCCAAAGCTACGACAGGATAAATCCACCCTCAAAGAATAATTTGCTTGGAGAAAGAGAAACCTCAGTATAATTGACACTTTAGTTTGAGAACTCAGACAGTATTTGTGAAACGTCCGCAACTCGTGGTCGTGCGGTGGCGTTCTCGCTTCGCGCGCCAAGGTACCCGGGTTCGATTCCCAGCGGGGTCAGGGATTTTCTCTGCGTCGTGATGACTGGGTGTTGTGTGATGTCCTTAGGTTACTTAGATCGATCCAAGCTGTTGTTGCGTGTTACTCACTGAATAGTGTCGGGGGGGGGAGAGTTGTTATTGAAAATTTTAAATTTGTTGTCATTACTGAATGTGATCAGAGTGGAACATGTGCTGGACTGTGACGGTAACAACTTTGCGGCCGTTCAGGGGAGGGTAGGCGCCGCGGGGGGACGCTAGCGCCGGGGGCCCGCTGCTGCTACCTGCAGGTTGAGCCCGACGGGCAGGTCCGCGAGCACGGGCACCCCGTGCGCCTCCAGGTGCTGCCGGGGCCCCACGCCGCTCAGCAGGAGCAGGTGCGGGGTGTTGACGGCGCCGGCGCACACCACCACCTCGCGACGCGCGCGCACGCTGCGCCGCCGGCCCTGGCGCTCCAGCTCCACCCCGGTGGCTCTCAGGGTCGTCCCGTCGATGACCACCTTCCGAACAGAACAACACATACCAGCTGGCTGCAGGTATCAGCACGCAGGCGACAGCGTGCGTAACTTACGTCGCGCATAGAAACGGATTTTCCGATGCTCGTACCTCGGGTGATAAAAGGGAAGGATCAAGTATTCTGGATAGCCGTTGAGCTAGGGACCTTTGTATACCCGTTACTGCAGAAACTGGACCATTATGGAGTAGGGGGAGTAGCTTACAATTGGTTCTCCTCTTACTTTAAAAACAGAAAGCAGAAGGTAATTCTCCGCAACATTGAGAGTGGTAGTGATGTTCAGCCCCAATGGGGCGCTGTTAAGTGGGGCGTTCTCCAAGGGTCGGTGCTCGGGCCACTGCTGTTTCTTATTTATATAAATGCTATGCCTTGTAGTATTACAGGTGATTCAAAACTATTTCTGTTTGCTGATGACACCATCTTGGTAGTGAAGGATCTTGTGTGTAATATTGAAACATTATCAAATAATGTAGTTCATGAAATAAGTTCGTGGCCTGTGGAAAATAATTTGACGCTAAATCACAGTAAGACTCAGTTTTTACAGTTTCTAACTCACAAATCAACAAGAACCGATATTTTGATCAGACAGAATGGGCAAATTATAAGCGAGACGGAACAGTTCAAGTTCCTAGGCGTTCGGATAGATAGTAAGCTGTTGTGGAAAGCCCATGTTCAGGATCTTGTTCAGAAACTAAATGCTGCTTTATTTACCATTAGAACAGTATCTGAAATAAGTGACAGTTCTACACGAAAAGTAGTCTACTTCGCATATTTTCATACACTTATGTCATATGGTATTATTTTTTGGGGTAATTCTTCTGATTCAAAAAGGGTTTTTTTTTACTAAAAAACGGGCTGTTCGAGCTATATGTTGTGTAAGTTCGAGAACCTCTTTTCGACCCTTGTTCAGTAGTCTGGGAATTCTCACATTGCCCTCACAGTATTTATTTTCTTTAATGTCGTTTGTTGTTAGCAATATTAGCCTATTCCCAAGAGTTAGCAGATTTCTCTCAGTTAATTCCATGCAGAAATCAAATTGCATGCGGAATGCATTTCCTTGACTCTTGTACAGAAATAGGTGCACTATTCTGCTGCATCCATTTTCAATAAGCTACCACAAGAACTCAAAAATCTTTGCAGTAGCCCAAACACTTTTAAGTCTAAACTGAAGAGTTTCCTCGTGGCTCACTCCTTCTATTCTGTCGATGAGCTCCTGGAAGAGCTGAAAAATTAAGCAAATTCCAGTGTTACATTGTTGATTTTCTTTATTTAAACTTACGAATTGTCGCCTGAATACGTTTCTCATATTTAATTTTATCTGTTTCTACTATCGTGCTATCATTTCATGTATTGCCTCGTTCCATGACCATGGACGCTGCTCCTCAATTTGGTCCCACGGAACAATAAATAATTAAATAAATAAATAAAATAAATAAAAACAGAAGGATCGTCTAGAGTACAGTGTCAAAGTATAAGTATACACTCTTGCTCCTACTTAGGCAAATGGAGCAAATCGGTTCGTTGTTTTTGCATTTGATGTGGTCTACGGTAGACTTGATGGGAGGAGGCACCGTTACTTCACGGGTGGTTCTTCGGAAAACGTACAAACAGTTTTTTTACTCTAGTTTTGCTGTCACCAGCGGACCAAAGCCCAGCAGAGGATTTAAAGACGGGTATGCGCAGCAGATGGCTGAAATTTGTGCGATATATTCGTAAGATATATTACGACTTAGTTATAGCTGCAAATAAGACAAGGATGACGGCTTTCAAAGGAAAGAATCCAGTCAGGTCGAAAATAATAATAATAAATTAGAAAATTATAAAATAAGTATCTACTTTAGTTATCTAGGATGTGATGTTAGTTTTAATTTTGACAAACACATTCAGATGAAGGTTAATAAATATCAAGCTGTCTGTGGAACAGTTGGAAGAACGTAAGTAAGAAAAACGAGAAAAGAAACACACATACAACTCCATAGAGTCATGGCTATGCCTACTGTTGTATATGGTTACGAATGTAGCAGAGTAACAGAAAAAGAACAAATACGTATACAGCTAGAAGAGATGAAGTTCCTGAGTCATATGAAATGGCTGTAATAAAATGGATAAAATTACGAATGAAACAAAGAGATCACATTTAAAAGTAATTTCAGTCAGTGAGAACATAGAGGAGAATAGAATGAAATGAAAGGATCACGTTGACAGAATGACAGAAAACATAATGTCGAAAAACATAATTAATTATCGGCTGAATGGAAACACATAACTATCTTGAGATGGGTAGAGACCGGAAAATGGGATTACAGTCCTTGGAAGAGGATTGTAATTATTATTATTATTATTATTATTATTATTATTCAAACAATCCGATATGGAAGGTCCTTGAAAATTTTCTTAATGTCTTTATCATTTCGAAGATACAGAGTTTCAAAATTATCTTACTTGTATACGTCAAATACGCACGTAAAGACCAATGTGAGGCGAAAATCGCGTGGCATGGAGAAATATGATGTAAAGTGTCTCCGTTATCATCACAAGGGCTCTGTGGACCTCTAGTTGTAGTACCGAAGGACATAAAAAAATTTTGTGTTTGTAAAATCGGGTAGGTGTGTAAAATTAGTTTGTTTAATTTTACTTTTACGCAAGTAAACTATGTGATTTTACTGACCAATAAAGTTCTTCTCATATGCGTCAAGTGTCCTGTTGCAGCAGGGAAAAGAAGGCGACCAGCGAAAAAATTCTCCTATCAGAGCATAGAAAATGTGAATGTGCCGCTTAAAAGACTCTGACTGAAAAGTGGGGCACCAACTGCTTCATTCTACCTTTTTTCAGTTTATTTGAAAATTTTCACAAAAGAAACTGGCTTGCGAGCATATTAGAGCTGTCACGCTGAGAGAGGAGGAGGACACCAGCACTCGCAGAGAGGCGGAGAAAGTAAACACAGGAGGCGGTGGAGGAAAGCGAAGGAGGCAGTGGCGGTGTCCTTACTACAACTTCTCCAGCTGTGTGAGTGGGGGCGTTATATTCAATGCTTCTCTCCACTGCCGGGGATAATGCCTGTACCAATGAACGGCCATGGTGACCTAAATTGCTTTCGTCGTTCTTACCAGACAGTGTAACGCAGAACCCATTGAAAACCATCTTTCTGCAACTCATACTGAAACAGAAGCTGAGTCACAAGCCAAAGTAGTGAGAAGGAAGTCGAAAGTGTGACCTTCAGCCTGTGTTCTCTGTAAACACAGGCTGTAATACGTGGACAGTCTAGAAATTGACTCGGCAGACCACATTACATAGGTACTTTGTTCGGAATGCTATCTCTTGTTCTCTTCACATAACTGAAAACTCGCACGCAAGGAGACGGCGCTGTGGTTGAAACATCCGTCCAGCTTTAGGTTTTCTGTTAATCGTCAGAGGCAAATGTCGGGATAGTTAATATGCAAAGTACACCTGTCTCGAAAGCAGTTTGTGCGCTATCTTTAAGGACCTTATTGTGGACGGGGTGCTAAAACCCCAAATTTTTCATACCTATAACGTGCATTCATATGGCGTAGGAGATTGGACGATAGCTTATCGATGATGAGCGTTTTATGTATGGAGTCTCGGACCGTAGTGGGGTCAGTGTGTTACCTTGACAATCACATTAGTGACAGAGATCATCTTACTAGTCCTCAGTAATCCCATCTCTCCACCAGTAAGTTGAATTCTTTTCTCCTCAACATTAAATTTACCAAACTAACTTGACCCGTAACTCCTGCTGTCATGACACTTGACAGTGGCTCGAGGTACGGAGTACATTTGCGACGGTTGTCACGGACACAATTCTCGTTAGAGGTCTGCGGTATACGACGCGACAACAGTTCGACAGGCACTGATGAGCCAAAACATTTATGACCACGTGATTCTTTGCAACGAAATACGTCTCTAATCCTGCGTCTCAGGTATCAGACAGTTTATTCGCTTGCTGTTTGTGGAAGTAGATGTCGATGGACGGGTCACGTAAGTCGCGTAAATACCGGACCGCCGATTTGCGTACGCGGCGATGACGGCCGATTGCGACCCAGATGGGTTCCTGGATTTGCATGAGGTCAGGTTGGTCGCCGAGACATCGACGTCAGTTCGTTGTAATGCTCCTCAGACCACTGTACCGTTGTTCTTGCTGCGACACACAGACATTCGTACTGCTGAAAGATGACAGGCATAAAGCATGAAGGAATGCGGGTCGTTCGCGACTGTCAGCGTGTCTTCCATTAGTACCACAGACTCCGTGCAAGCGAAGGAGAATGCCTCCCGCAGCATAAAGCGCTCCCACCAGCCTGCGTCCGTGGCGCGCTCACGTTTCGAGCCGCCGTTCACCTCGATGACTGCGTTTGAGGCGACGACCAGCGACCTGGCGTAGCAAAAGTGTGGTTCACCGGAAGAGCCGACGCGTTTCCATCCACCTACGGTCGAATCCCAATGGTGCCGTGCCCACTACAATCGTAGCTGACGATGTCGTTGGCTGAACGTGAGAACGAGTAGGGGTGGTGTGCTCGGAGTTCGATGCTTAACAGTGTACGACCAACGGTGCGCTCCGAAACACTTGTGCGTGCGCCTGCACTGTGCTCTTTGGACAGAGGAGCCGCACATCATCATTTATCCTACTGTACAGGACAGGCAAGCCTCCGGAAACCACGTTCTGTGAAGAGACGTGGACATCCAACGATTTAGCGCCTAGTGGTAGTTTCTCTGTTCTTCTACCTCTTTCCGTAGTTGCTTACGACAGCAGCACGTCAACATTCGACTAGCTCCGCCGTTTTCGAGATACTCATTCACAGGCTCTGCCTAATAATAATTTTTCCTTTGTCAGAGTAGCTTGTCTGAATGGATTTCCTCATTTGTAGCGTACGTCTCCGCTAGAGCGATCCCAGGTGCACGTCTGCTCCGCTTACGTACTTTCGTTACCACGGTACGCCGTCGCAACGCCACTAAACGGAATCCAGTTCGCGGCGAGCAGTGATCGTGATTTTTTAACATATCTGTGTGCATCGATACAGCGGCTGTATAATTGAAAGTTTATATCAGACGTGCATTCGAACCCGGATTATCTGCTTTTTGTATTTGTATTCCTTCCTGCCCCCCTTCCCCCCCCCTCCCCCCCCCCCCCCACACACACACCACCCTGTGGTCCTGTTAAGTAAACATGTCTTCAGGAGAGTCTCGGAGTGTAGTGTCCCACCTCTCGGATCTCCATGCTAGAGCAATTTGGTCTTGGCGAATTGAAGACATCTATGTCTTTCAGAGAGCTATTTCAGTAGCGAGTGTTGATTTGTTGTATTGCTTGATTCAAGTTAATTTCAGCAGTCTCATTCCAATAAAGAAACTGCAAAGATTCTTGTTGTGACACGCATGAATTAGGATTGTGGCAGGTGCGGTCTAAGATAAGAATATACAATTGTTTTCTTTTCTTTATTTTTTCGAAGGAGCCGGAGGGTGGGAGATGGATGCGATTTAATTAATAATGCTGTTTATGAAGCCTCTCTACGTCGTCAGTACGAATGCTATTTATCTGAAAATAACGCATATTTTAAAGGCTTATTTGTTCTGTGGGAGGTGACGTCTGTTACTTCCATATTTTCCAGTGCCCCCTCCCGCCCCCCCCCCCCCAAAAAAAAACAATAGCTTTCACATTTTAACATAAACCAAAAGAGTATTGTGCGAAAAATAAACGAGAGAGAGTGCGTCTTTAAGACGACACAGTATGATAACAACGCAGTCTCTGTCGTTATCCGCCTATGAGGAAAACTGAAAGACAAGTACAAACGTACGAAAAATACTGCTTCCTCTGGTTTATAAGTGGAAGGTAAGGAGTATTTTTAAATAGGGGGAAAAAGGCACATGAGAAGGCAACGTTTATACCCTAAAGAAGTAACTTTATTATTTAGTGACTGTGTAGAAGAGTGCTTCACTATTGCTAATTCCTTTATTTCTTCCATATCGGTGATTCAGTGATCTGTTGAAGGAAGGAAAGAAGGAACGAACGAAGGAAGGAGAGAAAAGAAAAAAAACGGATGAGGGGAAGAGCAAGGTAGAAGTATGACATTGGGTGCACCGTATTCATGATATAGTAGGCAGATATCAATTTTTACAGAAATTGCACTCGATGTTCCTTCAGAGCGTGTTTCTTTTCTGTGGGCCCTCAGTTTTTTTACCTTATTTCTTTACAACAACTTCGTAAGGTAAATGACAAAACCAAGTATGTATGTTACCTGCTGTGTTATATAGAGAGAGAGTGTGTAAGTTGCAGGTACTGCAATGACGCTGTAACCAAAAGGTCAGCGTAGTGACGAGTATTAATTAGCAGGAGGCTGGTGTGACTCTGCGGCTTACCTTGGTGACGAGAGAGCGCTTGCTGACGTGCAGGTTAGGGCGGCGCCTGGCCGGCATGAGGTAGGCTCTGGAGGTGCTGCACCGCGTGCCGTTGCGTGTGGTGCCCTGGACACGTGAGAGGTGACGAGTGACCGGCGTGCACACGCAGCGGCACTCGAACTCGTGGCCACTTGCAAGAGAGATGAGTAAAAGAGGGGCCAAAGTGGATGAATCAATAACAAGTGCATTAGCACAGTGCAGAGAAGATTGTGTTCACACCTCACCCACCCACCCTGCTGACGGCCACTTATATTAATGAAGCTATTCTGCAGTGCCTTGACTGTCACGTGTGTTACGCTACGTCTGTGCAGAAGTCCCGCCCTGTGATGTACGCCGTGGCAAAGGTCACCGGATACCTCCTAACTTCGTGTCACACCTCCGTAGTGCAACAACTCGACACGGCGTGCACTCCGAAAGTGGCTGGACGTCCCCTGCAGAAATGTTAATCAATGTTGCCTCTATAGCTGTCCGTAACTGCGGAAGTGTTGCCAGTACAAGCGTTTGTGCGCTAACCGACCTCTCGATTACGTCCCATAAATGTTCGATGGGATTCACGTAGGTCGAGCTGCGTGGCCAAATCATTCGCTCCAGTTGTTCAGAAAGTTCTTCAAGCCATTCGCGAAGCGTTGTCGCCGCGTGACATGGGCCATTGCAGTCCATGAAAAATTCCGCCGTTGTTTGGTAAAACGAAGTCCGTGAATGGGTGCAAGTGGTGCCCAAGTAGCCGAACGCAACCAGGGCCCACTCCATTGCATTTAAACACAGGCCGCGCCGTCAGCGAGACCGGCGTGTGCGCTGCCTTGTGGGCAGCTTGCGTGCACGCATGGGCCGCACTCCAGCCTCACCGCCAGCTCCCACGAACTGGAACCGAGGCTCGCCTGACCGGGCCACGGTCTGCCAGTCGCCCAGGGACCACGGCACTGCAGCTGCAGGCGGCGTCGTGCTGCTAGCAGGGCCACCCGCGTCCTTGGTGCGCTGCCGTAACTCAGTAGCGGCGCACTGCAGTGACGGACACGTCCGTCGTATATCCTCCCATTGACTGCTGCGGCTGTTTCGTGCAGTGTTGCTCGCCATTAGCACTGACAACTCTACCCAAACTCCGCTGTTCTCGGTCGTTAAGTGAGGGCTGTCGGCCATTGCTTTGCCCGTGGTGGGAGGTAATGCCTGAAATCTGCTATTCTCGGCGCTCTCTTGACACTATGGATCTGGGAATATTGAATTCCTTACTACCATTGCGTGTTGAAAGTCTGTCAATTCACGCCGTGCGGCCACAGTCGCATCGGAAACCTACTCACTAGCATTACCTGAGTACTAATAGCAGCTCCTCCAGTGTACCACTCTTTCACACCTTGCGTACACGATAATACCGCCATCTGCCTGCGTGTATATCGCTACTGCACGACTTTTGTCACCTCAGTCTCCTCCACAGAAGGTAAGAGTCGATGGCTACAAAGAGGTATCTGATTCTGTCCTTAAAGCATGCTGCAAATGTAAAAGGGGAAATTCAAGAATAAGTGAACACGCCCATCCCGTAGCTACTCGCGAGGGATAATTTGACACTGCGTTGTCCCTTTTTCTTTCATATTTTTTCATTTATTCTGCCTGTCGTAGAAGCGGTGTCTTAAGTTTACATTATTAAACATGCTTCTTTCCTTTTACGGCTTTAAAATAACTTATTTTTTATTTATTTTTGCTGAAATTTCCAGTATTACCACTCATCATTAGGCAGAAGTCTCAAATATGAATATACACATTGGCCAAATATAGCCCCTGGTCCAAACATCAGCGGCTATATGAATCCAGTAAATAAACATTAAATTGACTGCTCTAACGGAAACAATTATATTAAATAATTATACGAAACCTGTGGACCGACCCTACTTAAAATTATTAGTTTCCCTCCATCGTTCGAAAGAACAGACACCACTTATTCGTATAACTAACTGAAACGGTTGGGTTTACTCAAAGAGTGCTCGCATAAGAAAGTACTGGCAGACGCGTATCGCGAATGACCAAGTACTGCAAACTGTGGGAAGCGAGTAGACATGGACGCAGAAACTGCTCTGCAGGGCGTGAGCGTTCCGGGGCAGGTGACTTCAGCGTCGGATGAAAAATGCTAATGTGACTATAATAGATAACATTCTTCATTATGAGCTCACCAATAAATTTACTCAGTCTCTGTCCGTTTTCCAGCTCCGCACTTCGATAAAACTGTTACTCATTGTCTGTAGACAAAGTGGTAATAGGCCAAAGAACTTAATCCGTCTTTCCAGGGATTGTGATAGGGGCAACATTTAAACGTGGCAGAGCGTGTCGTAAAAAAGTTATAATCTTTCCGCTGACCGTTCGCTATTTTGTTTTGGACACTGAAAAATGCTTTTGGATGAAAAGTTGGTTAATCACTATTGCCACTGTATTGACAGTAAGCAGTTAGAACTAACCAACAATATCATGCTGTACACATTCATTCGAAAGTGCTGTTATTAATTATTTCGCGTGTGCTATGTCGGAAGATACACATTTACTACACTTTTGATTGTAGGTAAAGTGCTCTATCGTATTTTGTCACATATTGTGGTGCAAAAATAAAAAAAAAAATGATTATAAGAAAGAATACAAACAAGCGAGATGCGACACTGGAGAAGACGGGCTCTCATTCCGAAAGTCGAGACTCGCGATTCCTGCCGGTTCATCCATTTTGAGGTTTTCAGTGGTTCCACTGTATCAGTTGAGGCTTATGCGCCGATCATTACGATCGATTCCGCTGTACAGTGCTTGTTGTGTCCCACTTTGTGTTCTGTCTGGAATGACTTTCGTCGATAGGACGGTGCCCCACTGCAGACTCCTAACTAAGGTACTAGCATATGGGATTGGTTCCCAAGTATGTGAGTCGCTCCAAGACTTCTTAAGTAATAGAACCCAGTACGTTGTCCTCGATGCTGAGTGTTCATCGGAGGTGAGAGTACCATCTGGTGTGCCCCTGGGAAGTCCGCTGTTGTTTTCTATCTGCATAAATGATCTTTTGGATAGGGTGGATAGCAATGTGCGGTTGTTTGCTGCTGATGCTGTGGTGTGCGGGAAGGTGTTGTCGTTGAATGACAGTAGGAGGATACAAGATGACTTTGACAGGATTTGTGATTCGTTTAAAGAATGGCAGCTAACTCTAAATATAGATAAATGGAAATTAATGCAGATGAATAGGAAAAAGAATCCTGCAATGTCTGAATACTCCATTAGTAGTGTAGCGCTTGACACAGTCACGTCGATTAAATATTTGGGCGTAACACTGCAGAGCGATATGAAGTGGGACAAGCATGTATTGGCAGTTGTGGGGAAGGCGGATAGTCGTCTTCGGTTCTTTGGTAGAATTTTGGGAAGATGTGGTTCATCTGTAAAGGAGACCGTTTATAAAACACTAATACGACCTATTCTTGAGTACTGCTCGAGCGTTTGGGATCCCTGTCAGGAAGGATTGAGGGAGGACATAGAAGCAATTCAGAGGCGGGCTGCTAGATTTGTTACTGGTAGGTTTTATCATCACGCGAGTGTTACGGAAATGCATCAGGAACTCGGGTGGGAGTCTCTAGAGGAAAGGAGGCGTTCTTTTCGTGAATCGCTACTGAGGAAATTTAGAGAACCACCATTTGTGGATGACTGCAGTACAATTTTACTACCGCCAACTTACATTTCGCGGAAAGACCACAAAGATAAGAGAGATTAGGGCTCTTACAGAGGCATATGGGCAGTCACTTTTCCCTCGTTCTGTTTGGGAGTGGAACAGGGAGAGAAGATGCTAGTTGTGGTACGAGGTACCCTCCGCCACGCACCGTATGGTGGATTGCGGAGTATGTATGTAGATGTAGATGGTAAATTCTCATTATTGAACCTTTCGATAATAATGATTATTATTATTATTATTATTATTATTGTTTTACCTACATCGTTGTTTAGTTAGGAAGAGGTTCAGTCAGCATTTTGAGGAGAAGATAAAATTTCCTAAGCAGTTATTGAGTTCAGAAATCGAAATCGATTGTCTTAAAAACAAATTACTCTTAGTGACGCCTGACATCAGGAATGGAGAAGGCGATCTTTATGTACTTTGTTGAACTTTAATTTGCTTTACAAAAGTTTTTATTACCCAGATCGCAGTTACATAAGAAGATTAAAATGTCATGACTAACTAGTTTCGTATAATTCCGTAGGCTCCCGCGGCGCCGGCCGTGGTGGCCGAGCGGTTCTAGGCGTTTGAGTCCGGAACCGCGCGACTATTACGGTCGCAGGTTCGAATCCTGCCTCGGGCATGGATGTGTGTGATGTCCTTAGGTTAGTTAGGTTTAAGTAGTTCTAAGTTCTAGGGGACTAATAACCACAGCAGTTGAGTCCCATAGTGCTCAGAGCCATTTGAACCATTTTTTTGCGTATGGGAAAGTTGTAAGCACCTCCAGAAATTGTATGCGTGGCGCATACCTGTAGATGCTGTAAGACGTCTTGGTCTCCTGACCTTCATTGTTTTCATACTCTGCCCTCAGAATCATATTCCGCACATCAAGACTCTTCATTCGAGCCCAAACTCGATAAGATAAAGTCAATGTTGTATGAATTCATGTAAACGATATGCAGTTAACAAGTAAGCGCACCGTGTTTGAAATACTCGAGGCTGGCGTACACACATACATTCCATACACGACGGTCACAGCTTCTTTTAGTTCGGGAGAGAAACCGGACAACGGGACGCCGGTTCTTTCAGAGGATGACACAGCCGATGTCGCCGGTGACCGCCCGTGTAGCGGACAGCGTGGGCCCGAGTAAAAGGGGGGAACGACCCCGTGTTCGGCTTAAAAGCAAATTCCGCTACATTGTGTGGGAGCAGCGAGCCTACGCATTCTTTACACATAGCACGCAGTTACAGAGATTTTCACAGGGAGACTGCAAAAGCCAAACGCCAATGCTACAGGTTTCCGGATTGGTCGCCTGAAACGAAATGTCATTCTCCCGTTTTAGAAGAGCAATGCCGATTGTCAGACGATATTTCTGACGCCTTGAGCTGAAGGAATAATGGAAGAGACCGAAAGAAATACCCCTTCACGTCTGGTGTGGAGAGGCGGGGTTCCATTGTCGCTCTTTGAGCGAGGAACAAGTCTCTCCTGAGTACTTCACTGGGAGAGCACCTCTGCCGAGAGCGAATCGAAGTGCTACTCTATATCGAGTCCTACTCTATATCGAGTCCTTGCGATTAAGTGTTGTTAACTGTGTTGGCCGACACACTTATTGTGCAGAGTGAACGAACGGAGTTATAGTTAAAAGCCTGCGAGCGAATTTTGAGTGGCATGGCGGTGGACTGGTTCTCTGACCGGTGTACCGCGCCAATATTTAGACTAGGGGCGGATGGGAATCCTCGGCTTCATCAAGGCATAGGGAGAGTTTGATTGGCGAAGGTCAATCTAGATAGAACGAGAGTTATCTTATTCGTCAGCAGCGAGCGGCGCAGACAGCAGTCATCGCAGCTTAAGGTGTTGTGCGCTGCAGCTATTGCGAGCCCCGTATTTCCTCCACAACAGTACACTTCACTGAATTTCACACGCGACAGCCTCGACCGTACCTAGCAACATTCTGAAGGATAATTATTCAAGTTGAGTAGGCGCGCCTCTCAGCCATTCTGCCAAGACAACAACCATTTTAAACTTTGTATAGAAATTTTACTAGCGAATCCTAACCTTGAGAGGTAACTTCACATTCCGAAAAGAACCAGGATATAACTTGTTCAATTCATAACTAAAAGTGCCATTGTGGTTTCTCAGAATTTTGGAAAATAAATAATAACTTTCGTTAGTTTCATGTTTTTCTTACACTAGCTAGCACTACTCCAGTACCCAAGTATCCCGCTAGTTACGTAAACAGATTTTGTGAATTCTTGTGTCATTTCCTTACAGCGGACGACTCCAGAAGATATTTATTGCTGAAAGTTTTCAGGCATTTCTCTTTAGAACGTTAGGAGCCTCTGTCTGACTTCTGTAGTAGTGTGGGGGTGGAAATTGCATCTTGCAGGAGCCACAGGGTGAAGGGTACATACCAGTTTAAGCCGTTGCTCAGAATAACAGATCAAGCGCACAGCTCAGAACGCTGTGCCGGACGAGGCGTGTGGTTCGACTGGTGTACCTGTAGGAAGCTGACGGCGGCCTGGTCCTCTGCGTTGTAGTCGGCCAGCGGCAGCCGCAGCTGCTCCCGAACGGCCGACACCCACGCCGTGGCCAGCGGCGTGCGGAAGGACGGCTGCTCCACGGAGACGGGGCCCGACGTCCCGCGGAACTTGGCGTCGGCCGCTGCGCACAGGGAGACCAGGGGGTCAGTCGCGGCGAGCAGCGGCAGGCGAGGCGAGGCGAGGTGCGGGCTGCGCAACTAGGCGGCAGACTCTGGCGACGGCAGCGCGTCCCAAGTGCCACAACCCGCTCAGCGGAAGAGGGGTCAAAATAAGCAAACACTTGTCCCGGCGTATCCACAGATAATCGATCTTATCGAGAAAACGACCGTCAAAGTTTTCGAGGTAATTTCTGTGCCCTTTACGGAATATGCAGTCAGCCGCAGCTGCTGCACAGTTGCTAGAGTTGCGGCTTAACGGTACCTGATTATTACTTTTATTTTTGTCGGTCATTCATCTAACCGAGTCCATAGAAGATTAAAACACAAATGTTTCCCAATGTATACTGAAGCAATGTTGCTTCTTTTCGTTTACTAGCTCTATACGTCCCGCGAAAGAATTTAAAAAAAGCTGTGGAAAAATGATTAGAATTGCTTTCGGTGAAATTCCTGTGGTGCATACTGATACATGATCAACTGCAAGCGTCAGTTTTCGGAGAAGTGATCCATTATGCGACGTCAGCAGTTAAATTACTGCCGACGCGTGTAGTCTTCAGAAGTGTCAATGACGTTTCTCTTCCGAGTGAAATTCGTACGAGGAGAGGCAAACGTGCCTTCACGCGATGCTCGTACTGTTGGGAAATACTCTGTGTCGATTGTTTGTACGATCCATATAGTCGAAGCGAATGCACCGAATCCTCCTGAAGAATAAGTATATAAATGAAATATAAGATTATGAGAATTAACAACTGATATAAGAATGACATATAAGAATAAGAGAATTCAAAAACATACCTGAAGACACCATACACGCATTTATTAGATAATATATGTATGACAGTTATTGTCTAACCCAGTTCTAATTTTACAATTGGTATAACGGCCTTGCATCTCCTGCCTTGATAAAAACACTCGTGTAATTAATTACCTTCTACGGAAACTTGCCAGTCATATAGGAATGTTGAATAACTCGTTATTGAGTAGAAAATAAGAATAATTACGTACATTTTTAATGTTTCTACATGTTACCACTGCTTGCATAAAAAATAATTGATTTGGTTACGTACAAATGCAGAAGTTAAAGGGCTAACACTAAACGATGTGCGGTTCTAATTACGTGGAGAATAAACAAACAAAGATAAGACATCGGTTCCCTTTTTTGTCTTTCACATTTTATTTTACATTTATCTCCCTACCAATGCTACCGGTAATCCTACAATTTACTACGTCATTCATGTACTCTACCAAAACTACCGAACCGTAGCTTTCATAGAACGCAACTTCGCGCTACATTCATTACAGTTTTTTAATGTGGTGAAATTAGCTAATCGCTAAATTATGGAATAAAGCGGTTATCACAAAAGTTAAACAGCCTACGCGGGAAAATAACTTCGCTCAGGAAATTCACAGCGGCTGTGCATCCGTCGATTGTTCGAACACCATGTGATCAAAAGTGTCCGGAGACCTGACTGAAAATGACTTACAAGTTTGCGGCGCCCTCCATCGGTAATGCTGGTATTCAACATCGTGTTGGCCCACCCTTAGCCTTGATGATAGCTTCCACGCCGGCTGTTGTGGCCGAGCGGTTCTAGGCGCTTCAGTCTGGAACCGCGCGACCGCTACTGTCGCAGGTTCGAATCCTGCCTCGGGCATGGATGTGTGTGCTGCCATTAGGTTAATTAGGTTTAAGTAGTCCTAACTTCTAGGCGACTGATGACGTCAGATGTTCAGTCCCATAGTGCTGAGAGCCACTTGAACGATTTTTGAACAGCTTCCACTCTCGCAGGCATACGGTCAGTCAGGTACTGGAAGGATTCTTGGGGAATGGCAACCAATTCTTCACGGAGTGCTGCACTGAGGAGAGAGGTATCGATATGAGTCGGTGAGACCTGGCACGAAGTCTGCGTTCCAAAACATCCCTAAGGTGTTCTGTGGGATTCAGGTCAGGTCTCTGTGCACGCCAGACTATTACATGGATGTTATTGTCGTGTAACCATTCAACAATGGGAAGCAAGAAGATACATGAAACATCAATGTAGGCCTGTGCTGTGATAGTGCCACGCATAAAAACAAAGGCTGCATGCCCCCTCCATGAAAAACACGACCACACCATAACACCACCGCCACCGAATTTTACTGTTGGCACTACACACGTTGGCAGATAACGTTCACCGGGCATTTGCCATACCCACACGGATCGCCACATTGTGTACCGTAATAAGTAGTTAGCACACTAAACTCACATTCGGGACGTCGGCGGTTCAAACCCACGTCGGCCATTCTGACTGAGGTTTTCTGTGATTTTGCTAAATGACTTCAGGCAAATGCCAGGATGGTTCCTTTGCAAGGGCGTGGCTGACTTCCTTCTCAGTCCTTATGAGACCGATGACCTCGCTGTTTGGCACCCTTCCCCCAAATCAACCAACCAAACAATCTAGATTTATTTTGGGTGGACAGCCGTGGTTACCCCGTCGTGTTTAAGGTCAGTTTCCGCGAATGCGTGAAAGGCTGTTCATCTGCCACACGCGTGGCTCTTCATTTTCGAAAGCTGTAATACAGACTGTGGTTCTTAGTAGACTCATACACCAGCCAGATGGAAGGTATGTTTAATTTCTGTAGATAAATGTAGGACTGCCTACCATCCAAGATAATAGACGCACACAGGTAATGCTAGAAGCTAAATATTAATTACTAGTCACTCCTCCGTCACCTTCTCTCCTACTTTTGCCTCACCATAACTTACACGCACTATGAACAGATGAAAACTCAAATGAATATTGCCACCAAAGCACAAATACCGTGACAGAATGATCCACATCGGTAGTTGGCAATACTTCCTCATACAGTGTAAATACATGTAAAAACGGAAAACGTTTAGTGGGGATAGGAAAACATGCACATAAATGCTCACAGCAGGACAGCCTAGATAGTAGGATATAACCAAATTTAATTACACAGCGGCATAGTTTTGAGGAAAGTACGTACTTAATCTTACTGGATTAATTAAAAAGTTCTGTAATTGTTTTTATTAACTTGGCAATAGGAGTTTAATGTAGAAATGCGTTTAAGGCTATTTTACTGTATACTTATTTTATAAACACAGCGAAACCAAATTACATGTTACTGGACACAGTGTGCTCAAAACTAAAAGGGGCAAAAACATATGACTGACAATATAAAAGCTGTTTATTTAGTCGTTGAGACAAATGTTGCACACGAAGAAGCAGTTATCAAGATACCGACTAAGGAACCAAAGACGATATACAGGGTAATTAAAAAAAAACTTTACAAACTGAAATGACACATCGGACTGCAAGGATCAGTACGGGGGTCGCAAAGTCGGCCTGGGGCCACTAAATGGCGCTGCAGTCAGTCATGTGCCACAAATTGACTCTCGCTACAGGAGACGCTCAAAGTTTTGCCCAGATGCATCGAGACACGCCTCACATCGACGCTACATTGAACAGCGCATCCTCTCAAAGATACTTGACGGACCTCGAAGATACCCTGCTGTTGATGTATCTCTAAGAGATCCTGCTGCCGCAACAATCCTGCACACTAGGTCCTCTGGCGATGTAACAGGTGTTTCGTACACAAGGCCCTCCAGATACGCCCACGAGAAAGAAACGATTGGAGGCAGACTGGGTGATTGTGGAGGCCGTGAGACAGTGCCACCGACCGGGAAGGGGGCCTGCAGATGTGCTCTCACTTGTCTGCTAAAAAGCAGGGCGGTTCCGTCGTGCTGAAATCGAAATCAGCGTCGAATGGCATGGGAGTATTATTCAGCGTGTCCGACTGAACCTCTCACAGGATAGGAGACACGTGCGACCGTGAAGTCGACACGGGAGAATGTACGGTCAAATCGTAGTCCCTGACGATGCCAGTCTACAGTTACCGTATCGCCTTCTCGTGGCTTTTGCGACCCAATCATCATGTATAAAACAAGGTACGTGTAGTTACTTGTATCAGGCGATCTTGTAACCTCGAACCTTTAAGTTTTTCAAGAAAGGTGATTATACGGAATTATTAGTTGGGATACAATGGTACGTTTTTCGAAGTGCAACCCTAATGATTATAAAAGAGGACTTAGTTGACATTAAAGGTGTCTTCCGCTTTGTTTTCTGCAGTGTGCCCGTGCATCCACTGAAAGATAGTAATCACAACGTGCGACTGCCGTGGTTGTGGCAAAAATTCATAACGGCGTACGTACTAATTGCCGGCTGAAGTTACGTGAACTTGCGCTGAGATACCCAAGATACCGACAGACCCTGTTTACCACTTTTAATGCTACGGTTTGGATATGACAATGCTTTCTGCTGGCCGCCGCCTGTTAATAATCAGTGTAAGGTTGCTGTTCAAGCCAAACCCAACAATTTACAAACACGAATACTACGTGCCGTCTCACTCAGGTGCCATTGCGAACCGCTCGGACACTTGCTGCAATGCAGCTTGGCATTCTCTTCGAATGGTGCATGCCATCGTATTCTTCGGATTTGCTTCTATGCGTTACATTGCCTAATCAAAACAAACGAAAGAGAAGATCGACAAAGACCTACATCAGATGATGGTCATGTAGAAGAGAGAGACGGATTTTTTGCTCCTGTGGACAAATAATAATGTACTGGTCACACTGACAAATTAAAAATTCGGTGGACTAAATTTAATAGTGTAAAAGGTGACCATATTCATGTATTAAAAATGGGAACCTTAACCTGCCCATTTACTTCAACCCTTAAAATATCATATCCACGATTCGACACAGAAGTTGCATCGAGATTGAAAATTAAGGCTCCAAGTCAAGTTTTCGGCAAGGGACTAACGCAGCTACCATCACGTCATTGAATCTCTCCTGGGAGTCCAGTAGCTTGTATCCGACGAACCACCGCCCATTTACCTTATCCGTCGCAACCTCTCCGCCTGAAAATAAAACAAATTTTCAGACGGAGAACACCTTGAATTTCCCTCGTATCTGTCGACGTGTGATTTCGTTCCGTGCGAATGTTTGTGAAAATATTCTGGACAGAATCATGTGAAGCCGTTTGGTTCAAATAAAATGGTTCAAATGGCTCTGAGCGCTATGGGACTTAACATCTGAGGTCATCAGTCCCCTAGAACTTAGAACTACTTAAACCCAACTAACCTAAGGACATCACACACATCCGTGCCCGAGGCAGGATTCGAACCTGCGACCGTAGCGGTCGCGCTGCTCCAGACTGAAGCGCCTAGAACCGCTCGGCCACACTGGCCGGCGAAGAAGCAGCTTGGAATCGCATCTTTACTTTGTCAGCTAGTGCAGGAGCACTGCTTTAAACGTTTTATCAGCGTCTCGTAACACTTACCACAAAATTCATCTGCGTTATTCTGTTATCAATATGTGTGTAATATAAACATTACTAGGCACATAACGTCTTATCACAGCAACGATTTTGGTGCGCGAGAACATTGCAAGGGCGGTATCTCTGTTATGCATATGACCGCATCGTCAGAATCTTCTTGTACTTGATGTCCGACGTCCTAGCAGTTACGGTGTTGTTGCTGTTCGCAGATGTTGCGTTACGTTCCACGCAACGAATTGCTTCGTTTGTGTCTCGCAAAGATGCTGCGTTTCATAACCAGCAGCCTCCACGCCTCTTAATTAGGACTTACTTGCGTGTCAACAAATCAAGGACGTTCCTACTTGAGTGCCTGATAATTTAAAGGAATATACACGAACGAGAGAGAAAAACCTGTTAATTACAACTGCACTACAGGTGTGTCTGTCAGTATGTAATCCGAACTATCCCGATATTTCACTTCAAATACGAAACACCGGATCATGTAGCTATCAAGAAATGTGTTCCGTGGTGGAAAGAATAAATGTATTAAGTGTGGTACGCATTTAAACGTTCCTAATCTAGTGTGACGTATTACATTTTTTTATCACATAACTTTGCTTCCTTAAATGTCCAGTACAACGATCTCTCAGATGTCTGTGCTTCAACTGAAGTACTCTCACGGACGAAATAAATGCACCATAAAGTGAGAATGACACAGTTTCAAACGGGGTGGGCATTTTCTGAATCGGAAGACAATTCAATAGTTGTATTTCCACTTCTGCGTAACTCACACCTGAAAGGCACTCCCATGTTACCCATAAGTCACCCACTGTGTGATATTTTATTTTGCCTTGATCGCATCCTGATACATTTCGGCGCTTGCTGTCGTCCTGGTGGATACTGTACTCGGAAAGAAAAGAATTTCTCACAATTAAATATAATTCTTTGGCATTCGTTACTCCATTGGGTCTTTTCGTACAAGGCAAGAGCGGCTTGCACGGGTGGAGGATTTGTCCGGTGGGCGGCACGCCTTGTTCCTAGACCAGCTTGCGTAACACGGCCCATGATGGTCTCAGCTGACGGTCCGAGTGCAGTCTTAATCCGTGCTGCGCTCTCAGCGCGGTCAGCAGTGGCTGCTCCTCGCACCTGGTGGGCCACGCTGGAGCCAGGGCGGTGGGCAGCCGGCAGCACATCTGGCAAACAGGTGGCCCGTCTCGTCCGAGGTCGGAACGCCTATTCAGCCTCCAACTGGCCAACGCTTCCAGAGGATTGAAATACCTTTAATTCCATGACCTGTGGTCGTCAGCTCCATGACGGCATGCTTACCATATACTAACTCAAAACAAAACTCGGTATAACAGACCATTCACTGAAGAACTCAGATACATTTGTCGGGGGCTCATTGTTTTCCTGCACAATGCAAGTTTCGTACTACGTCCTCGACATGGCACTTAAGACCATTACCCACGGTCAGTTCGCCATGAAAAATATGTCGTATGCCGTATCTTTACATGTACCTACACTGAAGCGCCAAAGAAACTGATGTAGGTATCCGTATTCAAATACAGACATATGTAAACAAGCAGAATACGGTGCTGCGGTCGGCAACGCCTATAATAGACAAGTGTCTGGCGCAGTTGTTAAATAAATTACTGCTGCTACAGTGGCAGGTTCCCAAGATCTAAGTGAGTTAGAACGTGGTATTATTGTCGGCGCACGAGCGATGGGACACAGAATCTCCGAGACAGCGATGAAGTGTGGGTTTCCGTTCGACCATTTCACGGGTGTACCGTGAATATCATGAATCCGGTGAACTATCCAATCCTGCGACACTGCTACCGTCGGAAAAAGATCCTGCAAGAACGGGACCAAGGACGACTGAAGACGATCGTTCAAAGTGAAAGTACTGCAACAATTCCTCAAATTGCTGCAGATTGCTTCCATCAACAAGTGTTAGCTTGCAAGCGATTCAACGAAACGTCTTCGATATGGTCTTCCGGAGCCGAATACCCACTCGTGTACCCTTGATGACTGCGCGACACAAAGCTTTACGCCTCGCCTGGGCCCGTCAACACCGACATTGGACTGTTGATGAACGGAAACATGTTGTTTGGTCGGACGAGTCTCGTTTGAAAGTGTATCGAGCGGATGGACGTATACGGGTATGGAGACGACCTCACGAAACCCGGGACGCTGCATGTCAGCAAGGGACTATGCCAGCTGGTGGAGCCTCTGTAATTATATGGGGCGTAGCGACTTGACGGGGTAGAGATGATTCGTTCGTCGTAAATGTTTCATTACTGTCTCTCGTCGTACTCTTCACTACAAGAGTTCCACCTACCTCACTACGGCGTCAGATCATCAACCCGTTTCTCCGCATACGTAGATACTGTTCAGACGGTGTTAAAAGCAGCGTTCAAGTAAAACACCATCAATACTTACGTTTGCAAAGTCCCCGTAAAATCTAGTAGCAAGGTATCCTGTAATATCTTACAACAAATTTCCTGTGGAGGGCGATTGCTTCATCTCTTTATAAAAATGGCAAAATTCTGCAACGAGTTCTTTTATTTCTTTAGGTTCAAAACTAAACACTTGCCATCAGCTCGTATTTAATTAACGAATAATATCAGTGTCCTCAGCTCACAGTCCATACAACCCAGTACACGCACAAGACAGCTATGAATGTACTTAAGCCCGACCTGAATTATTACGCGATTTACAGTCATTACTCTGCTACAATATACGAGTTTCACATTCGGTCCTGTTTCAGTCGATTTCTAATACAGAAATTGATCGCCAAATATTCCATAAACGAATATGAAACATGTCACGCGGAATTTTACAAAGGCGGAAAGTTCACACGCGGTTCTCTTTCCAACAAAACAATCCAAAAACTTCCAAACTTCACAAACTTGTCCGTAAATGCAATTGCTATTACGGCCACTCTATCTGGACACGAAAAGACAATTATTTCTTCATTTTACACACAACAAAGACGGAAGCGTTCAACATGACCCGCATGTCCGATAGGTGACTGGAGACTCCTCACTGCCGTTCCTTCCGGGGCCTATAACTAGTTGCAATGCGCGGGAAACGACTAACTCTGATTGGTTGTACAAAATTACCAGACAATCAAAACAATCGTTCGAGTTCTTTCTCGTGCTAAAACTGTCGTACGCCTATTCACAGATGCATTTGCGACACTTCATGATGCAAATTTAAAAAAAAAAAATGTTTAACAAAACCAAGCGAAAAGAAAACTAATCTTCAAATAACTTCAGAAAACTATTACTCTGGAAATGGCTATTCTGGCTGCCTTTTTAGAAAAGCAGGTACCCTTGGGCATACGTCATCACCACGGTGGGGAAATTACATTTTTCATTGCGTCTTGCCTGCTTAACACTTTCCCGTGACATAGTGACGTAATGTTTAACGTGAGATGATGATGAATTTTTTCGTATGTCCCACATACACTCTCACTCATTCTCATTTGCTCACGTAGCAACAAATTAAATAAATACTGAGCTTTTCCGCTTTTAATATTAAGAAAATGAGAAATAGTTAAAGTTTTTAATTACGAAAATTCAAACAAATTGACCTAGCATTTTGTGAAATACAGTAATGATTGCAAATGACACTGAAAGACAAACTGTTGTGAATCCTAACTGACTTTCATCTTAAAAGTCTCGGTTTGGGGTGTTCTAGGTAATTTTCTCTAACTCTGGTTATGCCAGCTAGAAAGCTGAGATTCTTACACAATTTTCTTTTTAATAGCAAAGGACAGTATATTGACTTTCAACTCAATTGAATAATATTGAATATAGTTTATTTAGGTTCTTAGGGGTTGAGTATTCTGTCGCTCGAACTGACAAAGGTACCGCTTCCCACAGCTAGGCTAGCGACAGGCGTGACTGAGTCACGCCAAGATACAAACGGCTGTTTCTTTCGCCGCCAACGGCTCCAAAGCTGCGAGCTGTACTGCAAAGTAGTGCAACAAATGCTATTGCGTATTGACTCGGGACGTGACAGCGTGTGAAGCTGGAGTGATATGGGACTCCTGACACGTCTAGATACAACTCTGAATAGGTGACACATACGGAAGCGTACGTCTGACCACCTGCATCCATTCATTCCGTTGTGCGTTCCGACGCACTTGGGCAATTCCAGCAGGACAATGTGACACCCCACGCGTCCAGTATTGCTACAGAGTGGCCCCAGGAACTCTCTTCTCAGTTTAAACACTTTCCCGACATGAACATTATTGAGCATATCTGTGACCTCTTGCAACGCACTGTTCAGAAGAGGTCTTCACACCCTCGTACTCGTACAGAGTTACGGACATGCCTGCAGGATTCACGGTGCCGCTTCCCTCCAGGACTCCTTCAGGCATTAGCCGAGCCCACGGCACGTCGTGCTGCGGCACTTCTGCGTGGTCTCGGGGGCCCTGCACGGTGTTATGCAGGTGTACCAGTTTCTTTGGCTCTTCTGTGTATTTGTCGTCATACGCTAGCGTACTATTTCTTAATATTATATAATGAGATTGTACACTAAATTCTTGAAAGGTGCTAAGGTTGTTACGTGCAAAGAGCGTGAGCCAGTTGTCAACTGAAAGGAGCGTATCAGATGAATTAGCGGTAAAGGACGTAGCTGTATAGTGAGAGAAACACATACGATCGGATTTTACAACTATTGTTAGATGCCACTGATAAGACAGATTTAGTTTACAGCCTCAGTGGGATACGATTGACTCACGTCAAATGTTGCTTTTCATATTATTTTTTAGCAGTTGGAGTAGTTTTTGATATCACTCTTCCTGATGTCTGCGCTAATCACGTCTACAGTGGTGCTCAGTATGTAACAGTATCTGGTATTTTATTTCTAAGTTTTAGTATGTGGCAGCCTTTTTTATGCTTGCTGTCAGCATGCATTCATTTATGGTTTTTAGGGTTTCGTGCGCCTGATCATTGTCATGACAGCATTAATTTAAGGGCTCCATTGTCTGGAGTTGAGTCAAACTGACGATTTAAAAATGAATTTTCCTTATAAACAATCGATCAAATTAAGTGATAGATTTCTGTGATAATCTCTGCCGGAACTCATGTCTCAGATTGATGTTTTCGTCGGGACACCACGGCCTGAAAATTTACGCTTCCCCACTGACTGCTGATACCGGGTTCAGTCATTTGAGATACAGGACCATACGTTACTGGGAGGAAGAATGACAGGACGTTGGTGACAAGAAGCTGCTCCCCAGCCGTGGCTCTGCACCTTCCAGCCACTGCTGCTGACTCGTCTCCAGACAGCACTTCGATACGTATAGTCATCTGCCGGGGAGAGAAGCCAGCAGTGTGTGACACTTGCGGCGTCCAGTACGTCTGTCGGGCGGATTTTTTGGAAGCGCTCCCAGTTTTCGACGGGAGTTCGCGGTTTGCCACTGGGCTTAGCGTCTTATCACATATTAGATATTGTAGCTGTTCTTAATTTATTGCTCGTTCGGTTTCAGTAGTCGAGTGCTTGCTCAATATCCATTTATGACCCACAATTTTACAGAAAAGCGGCAGGAAGGTACACTTAGCGTGTTCCAATCAAAGCAACAACTACTACTACAACTACTGAGGCTGCTGTTTATAGAGAACCACACGGTCCAGGCACATTAATGTGAGCACCGCCTGCGTTCGATGTCAGCCTGCAGTGACCACTCGCAGAAAGCAAGTCGCAGCTACACCACTGGAGGGTGTGCAAAGGGTCGGGGTGGGGGGGGGGGGGGGGACGCGGAAGAACGTGCAGCGTTTGTCAAAATGCGGAAATGAATTATCTGACGTCCAGCTGAGGGTGGAAACGCAGCCGCGGTTAAAATATACCGCGCACGGGAAAGTGGTGCTATTTATGAAACTGCCACCGAGACAACTTTGGTGCAACATGGGCCACAGATGACGGGGGTGAACGACTGCGGCGGAGATGTGTACGGGCGAACAGGCGTGCAACTGGCAGCCCAGATGAACCGAGGGGCTGCCAACAGCGCCTCGTCAAAACCCGTTCATCGAACGTTGCTCCGTACGGGAGTCTGCAGGAAGCGCCAGATCCGTGCACTCACGTTGGCAGCTGTTTACCGGCGACGACAGCTGGAATCTGCGCGCCAGTATCGCATCAGGATGCCCACTGAACGGTGACAAGTGGCCGTTTCAGATGAAACAGCCTTATGCTCCATCAGATAGATGGTTTTTGGTGGACGTGGCCCTTTAACAATCGTCGCAAAAATCGAGGGTAGAGGAGGGAGCGATATGTTCTGCGGAGTGATTTTGTTTCACTTAGTGGGTGATTTCGTCATTCTGGAAGGCACTGTGGATCAACTCAAGTAAGCATCTATCCTTGCGGACGATGTCCTACGCGGAGTTTGGTTTTTCCTCAGCACGATGGCATCTACCAACAGGACAATGCAATCTGTCACACAGCTCGCGTTGTCCTCTCGTGGCTGGCAGAGCATCAGCATGAGTTTGCCGTACTCTCCTAGCCACCACTCCCCCCCACCCCCCACCCTCTCCGGATTTAAACCCAATTGAGAATGTGTGATACATCCCGGATCGGGCTGTTCGCACCATGGATCGTCATCGGAGAAACCTATTGCAGCTGCACATAGCACTGGGGTTGGCATGACTCCACATTGTTGGTACCTTCAAGAACGTCACTGACTCTCATTCTGCAGGTTTTCTCTGCAAAAGATTGTTATTCAGGCTATTAACAGGTGCTCACATTAATGTGCTGGACAGTGTTTATTAAGTGTCAATCCTTTCCATTTCGGATCTTTTCAGATTTATTTTTGTTAAACATGTTACTGCATTTCTGTTGTAGCAGTGTATTATTTTTGTTGCTGTTTGTAATGCTCATTTAATTGTGACTTTATAATGGCTTAGGCCGATTGCTAATGGCCTGTACTAGCGTATTGTGCCTGTTGGACATGAATTTGAAAGTGCAATATGCCTGGTGGGTCATGTAATCCACGGAGAGAGGGTTCTGTAATGATTCGCCAGACTTCTCAGTCCAGTACTGTACCCACCCTGGAGTCTGCCAGGGTGGCAGGCTCGTGGCAGTACTCACCCAGGTCTGGAACCGCGGAGACGTTCTCCAGCTTGCGAAAGTAGGGCAGGAGGTCGTCGTAGCTCCAGCCGGGGTTCCCCAGTGCGGCCCAGCTGTCGAAGTCGCGGCGGTTGCCGCGCGTGTGGATCATGTAGTTGACGCTGCTGGAGCCGCCCAGCACCTGGACAGCGGCGCGCGTCTTAGCCCTACTCAGTGGCGCGCCAAAAAACACCAAACCAGGTGGCGTCTCTAAGGGAGTCTTTGCAGTGTAGCGTGTTAACACACTGAGGTAACAAAAATCACGGGATAGCGATATGCACATACAGAAATGTAAATGTCGTGTGGCTAGGGCCTCCCGTACGGTAGACCGTTCGCCGCTGCAAGTCTTTCGATTTGACGCGACTTGGGCGACTTGCGCGTCCATGGACATGAAATGATGATGATTAGAACCACACAACACCCAGTCCCTGAGCGGAGAAAATCTGCGACCCATCCGGGAATCGAACCCCTTAAGATTGACATTCTGTCGCGCTGACCACTCAGCTACCGGGGGCGTACTGCGCACATCCAGGGGGCGGTGGTGTCGCGTACACTCGGTGTGAAAGGCCAGTGCACTGCTGGAGCTGTCACTCGTACTTAGGCGATTCGTGTGACGTGTGGAGACATTTCCGACGTGATTATGGTCGCATCATGGGAATTAGCAGACTCTGAACGCTGAATGGTAGTTGGAGCCGGATGCGTGGGACATTGTTTTGGAAATCGTTAGGGAATTGATTATTCCGATCCACGAAATCAAGGGTGTGCCGAGAATACTTCTCACTAAGCCATCGTGAGTAGCGGCGTTTGCGTAGAGTTGTTAGTACTAACAAACAAGCAAGACTGCGAGAAGTAACTGTAGAAATCAGTGTGGGACGTACGACGAAGGTATCCGATAGGACAGTGCGGCAAAATTTGGACTTGATGGGGTAGGGCAGCAGGCGACGGACGCGAGTGGCTTTGCTAGCAGCACGACATCGCCTGCGACGCCTCTCCTGGGCTCGTGACCGTATCGGTTGGACCACGGCTGGAAAAACCGTAGCGCGTTCTGGTGAATCCTGATTTCAGCTCCTAAGAGCTAATGGTAGGGTTCGAATGTGGCACTGACTCCACGAAGCCACGGACCTAGGTTGTCAGCAATGGACTATGCAAGCTGGTGGCGGCCCCATCTGTTTTTGCAGGGATCAGTCTATCTATTATTGAAAACGGTATCAAAATACCTTCATACACAGACAGAAAACGCCGCAGCGGACCTCAGTTTACACTGAGGTGACGAAAGAAATGGGATAGTGATACGTGCACATACAGACGGCGCCAATACACGAGGTGTAGAAGGTCAGTGTATTGGTCGAGCTGTGATTTGTACTCCAATGATTCATGTGAAAATGTTTCCAACGTGATTGTGGCTGCACTTCAGGGACTAACGGACTTAGAATGCGAAGTGGTAGTAGCACCTAGACGCATAGGAAATTCGGTTTCGTGTGTCGTTAGGGAATTCAAGATTCCGACAGCCACAGTGTCAAGAGTGTGCTGAGAATACCAGCTTTCAGGCATTATCTTTCACGACGGGGAATTCAGTGGCCGACAGATTTCACTTAACGACCGAGAGCAGCAGTGTTACCTTTTAGAGTTGTCAATGTTAACAGACAAGCAACAGTACGTGAAATAACCACAGAAATCAATGTGGGATGTACGAGGAACGTATCCGTTAGCTAAGTAGAACTAAATCTGGCGTTAACGAGCTATAGCAACAGACGAATGACGCGAGAGCCATTGCTAACAGCATGGCATCGCGTATCACGTCTCTCGTGGGCTCACACCCGTATCGGCTTGACCCTAGATGACTGGAAAACCGTGGCGTGCTCAGAAGAGTGCCGATTTCAGTTGGTAAGAGCTGATGGTAGGTTTTGAGTGAGGTGCAGGTCCCACGAAGCACGGAGACAGGTTTTCAAGAGGGCACTGAGCAAGCCCGTGGTGGCTCTATAATGGTTTCGCTTGTGTTTGCATGCAATGGACTACGTCCTTTGTCCAACCGAACCGGTCATTGATTGGAAATGATTATGTTCGGCTACTTGGAGACCATTTGCAGCCAGTTATGGACTTCATGTTCCCCAACAACAGAGTCATGTCTCTGGGCCACAATTGTTTGCGATTGCTTGGTTCAAATGGCTCTGGGCACTATGGGACTTAACATCCGAGGTCATCAGTCCCCTAGAACTTAGAACTACTTAAACCTAACTAACCTGAGGACATCACACACATCCATGCCCGAGGCAGGATTCGAACGCCCGGAACCGCTCGGCCACTCCGGCCGGCATTTGTGACTGGTTTGAACAACCTTCTGGACAATTAGAGAAAATGATTTGGCCACTCAAGTCACGCGACGCGAATCCCACTGAACATTTGTACGGCATAATCGAGGGGTCAGCTGTTGCAGAAAATCGTGCACCGGCAACGCCTTCGGAGGTGTGGGCGCTCATACCGGCACCAGGGGTCAGTGGTTCAGCAGGGGACTTCCACCAGGCAGAAGGAGACTCCCCGCGACCTTTGTCGCCTCAGTGTATGGCATGTATAGATGAGGCCGCGAGCTGCGCCACCAGTGTTTAGAATTGCTACACAGACGTGGCAGCAGAGTGCGTGGCAGTGCCTGGGCACCCACCCCTACGCACCTTGCCCGCGGGCAGGTTGCAGCGCTGGCCCACGTAGCCGAGGCAGGTGGCGGCGTCGGGGCGGCTGCGGTGGCGCCACACCTGCGGGCCGAGCTGCAGCAGCGGCGCCAGCAGCGGCACGCCGCCCGGCACCAGCGCCTCGTCGCCGCCCGCCTCCAGCACCAGCACGCTGCTGCCCGGGCACTCCGACAGCCGCGCCGCCAGCGCCGCCCCCGCAGAGCCCGCCCCCACCACCACGAAGTCGTACTCGGCGCGCGGCTCCGCGTCCTCCGGCTGCGCCTCGGCGAACTCGCGCGCCTCGCGCAGCAGCCGCGCCGCCGCCGCCGCCGCCCCCGCCAGCGGCTGGCTCGCCGCCCCGCCGCCCCCGCACAGCAGCAGCACGGCTGCCAGCCGCCCCAGCACGGCCGCGCGCATCGCTCTGCACACCAGCACAGTGGAGGCACTTGACATCAGCGCGGGGTCTGCTCCTGGCAGTGCCGTTGTCCGTCCTCAGTCTGTCGCGCCGCTGAGGCACAACGTAACACTAAGGGTGCGCACACAAGGGCGATGCCCGTGCTGGGCAGCTTGGCCCATCGCGGAAAGTGTCCTCGTCTCATATAATGAGGCACCGCACTATGGTAGCACGGTGGCGGCGCCGGCTGCCGCCGCCCCGCACCTGTCAGCGAACTCGAATGACCGAGACATTCGTTGCCCACTTTCTGCACGCTGCTTGGCGACACCTGCTCAAAGAATCGAGTCGCACGCTCTGCAACGTTTCTGAAAGATTTCACACAAACTAATTCGTAAAAAAGAGAGAAATTGATTTTGGCGTTAGCTGTAGCTTTACATGTCAGATTCTGGGTGCAGGTCCCAAAATTTCGTTATTTTGCTTAATTTTGCATCAAAGTACGATGGTGTATGAAATTCGAAAAATTTGCAATGAAAAATAGAGATTGCTATGATTTTGTTTGGTGCATATTACCCTATATGTTCCTGTGAATGAAATTTAGCTAAGATTTTTTTTAAGACTTGGAATGATGTCTCTATCTGTCTCCATTCTCGAGGAAATAGAATTTATATAACGCGCTAATTTCCGACTGCACACGCACGAGCGACATTAGTGAAGTGAAATTTCTCTCTTGTGTCACCCCGGTACAGCCAGTCTTTGTGGGTTGTAGACGACGACTGAGCCGTGAAATGAAATGAAATAAAATGATGGCGTGGCGTTATTGGCCGAGAGACCCCGTCTGCAGCTGTTTGGCCGCCAGGTGCGTGTCTTCATACTTGACACCACCTCGGCGACTGTCGCATCGATGAAGACGAGATGAAATGATTAAGCAATAACGGACGAGTACGGCTCCCCCGAAGTTGTGTTCGTGTGGCCGTTCACTGAAGTTATCGTCAGGTGAAAGGGGGGGGGGGGTTCTATACGTACCCGATTGGCGTCTCGAATAAAACTGCACAGGAGTTTGACTAAAGAACCACTTGTGATTTGCCACAGGCCGAACAATAAAGTCTTAGGTTATTTTTTCGTTTCCGGAGACCAAATCACATCTTTAAGTGCAGTTTTGGTCGATGCCCGGACCTTCTTTATTGTCCAGCCACAGAGCATCGAATGTTGCATTCGTGGGGACACCTGGGACATGCCGGGAGTCGTCCCTTGGTTTGCTCAGCACCGCGGTCACCCGTCTTACCATGACCGCACATGATCATGTTTGATTTCACTGAGGTCAGCCCAGTTCTTGTGCTGAACGTGCTCTTCCATGTTTTCTAGTTTATTGTGCAGCTGCTGGGCACTACGAGCGCTGGTGCATAGTCAGCTGACGGTCCTCCGATGGCCGTGTTTGAGAACCTTTTACGGGATCTCCGCTGCTGAGGCTCGCACTCAATGCCAAACATGGAGTGTCGGTCTTTGATGGTTTGTCTGGGCCTCTCTGTAAGTTCTTGAGATGTTGTTCAGGAACCCATATTCGCAAACCAGCAGCTATGTAAAACTTTGATAGGGACGTGTATTTCGTTCACCCCATTGTCATTAAACGTGTTCCAATAAGGCTCACGTCGACTTTCTCGTGTAAGTTGACCTGCTCCATACTGGGCGGCCATATTTAGTTGTAGAGAAGCATAGTGCTCATGCAGTAGGTTTGCTCCCCATTTGCAGTGGGCGAGTTTTCGCAAAAAAATATTGTTTCTGGAGGCCACAGTGGTACCTTTGTATCAGAGATCTGCCCGACTCCACACACAGATAGGTGTGTTACAATACGGTTTTGTTTCAGAAAACACTGAGCTTTTGCTTTGCTTGATGACGTCGAAGGGTGAAAGCTCTTACTTGAGCCTTTAAAAGGTTGTACCTAGGGAGTTATTTTAGTGATATACTGGTAAGTAACTTCAGCGCTTCTTCCATCTTCTGCTCTAAGTTCTCGTAAGTTCTCCCCTGAGCTGTGACTGCCAGGTCACCTGCATTTGGGAAATGCTTAGTATAGTTAGGTACTGGTTGTTCAAAAGCGAGGGGGCCAGAACGCTCGCCTGGGACAGTCCATTTCCTTGGAAAAACCATCGGCTCTTTTTTTCCATCGAGAACGACTTAAAGTTGTCTATTTTGTAAGGGAGACTGAACGACCTTGAACAGTGATAACCCCCTAAGTTCGTTACAGAGTTTCTGAAAGAGCAACTTACGGTTGACTGAATCGCATGCAGAGCTGGAGTCGACCACTGGTAGTCCTACAAACTTTTTTATTTTCGTACCCTTCTTCTATATGTTCTGACACATACAGAATTAGGCTGGTGCTTGATTTTCCAGTTCTAAAATCAGCTTGTTACGGGATAACTTTCAGATAGACCGATCTGCCATGAGATTCAAAATGAATCTTTCTTACAGTTTATACAGCTGACAAAAAAGTTATATAGGTCGACAGTTCTTTGGTGACAGTGGTTCCTTCCAAGGTTTGAGCCGCGATACCATTCTTGCCTTTTCCCACGTCTTCGTCATATAATAACACCTGCTGGACTTACATATTGGGACGTGGGGCAGCATGTTTGATCTGCCCCGTGCATATGTAATCCACGCTGGCCCCTTCACAGTTTTTGATAGCATGGAGCTCTTGGTTGAATTCTCTCATTATGAAAGGCACTGAGAGTGTATAGGTTTCCGACTGTGGGACCCTGTTCATTTTTACTTTTTGCTGTTTTGTATTGGACTTTCCATTCAAGAGCAGTTGATGGCCCACTTGATTTGGTGTTACCTCAGCAGGCTGCCTGGGGTCTTTTGGGTCATCGTTCATCCTTTGCACAATATTCCAGGCTGTTTCGTTGCTGTTTTTCACATTCATCCTCGGCAGGGTCTCCATCCGTCTGTTTTCCCTCGCTTCACCTAGCATTTTCGTCAGTGCCATGACGCATCTTACAGATTCTTTATTAAAATTTTCTTCCTTCTATAGTTTTTCATATTTGGCGTGGAGTTTCCTAGATCTATGTGATAAATTGCTGGTCTGCAGCCTCGTGGTATGTGCTGTCTCGAAATTCTTTGTTGTATTTTTACAAATGCCTGGTAATTTTCAGATGTAGGGGAGAGGTCCACAATGGCTTTGTCAGATGTCCTCCTGAAAAGATGTTGTATTTGGCTTTCGTAAAGTTAAATATTCTGTGAAACGAAACGGTAGCTGTCTTAACTGCGGCATTCATCTGTATTCCAATTGGTCACTGTTGGCTTCGAGGAATGGTCTGGTACACCATTTTAGTGTAGCTGACTCACATATTAGACAGGGTGATACAGTTATCGAAGTTGTAGCCACGCTTCTATACTTTACTCGTGAAGGAGCATGACACCACTTGTGACTGCTCACTCCTCCAGCAGATGTGCGTTCTCATCAGTTTTGATTTAGCCCCAGTTAATGCTGTGATAGATGATATCTCCTTTTATGAATTTGGTGGTTTGGTTGTTAAAATTTTTTGTACGTCAGGAAGGGTATTTTTCTCCTGGGAGTTTGTACACGGATGTGACTATGAGGTTTTAACTTTCGACTCTAAGTATTTCAGTGCCGTTCTCTGTGCTTCTATCGACAGAGGTGGCGATCACGTGTGGTCTAAAGAGTGTGGCACTGCTTGGTCTACGCAGCTGGTCGCATTACTTGTATTTCGGGTGTTTTGCCTTCTACGGCTACGTGACTTTCTTGAATGTATCACGTGTCCCATTTTTATGTTTAGCAGAGTGTCAATAATACATGTTGCTTGTTTATTGTAATTTCTTCGACGTTTAGACTTGCAGTAGTTATAGTTGCGTCTGAGATACGCCTGTTTTGGTTCTGATTTGTCTTGAAGTTAGGTTACTGATGGTGGAAAGATTGGCCGTAATCTCTCTGGACAACGCCCCCACGAGACGCCAGCATTCTCTGTCCCTCACTGCAGAATCCTATGTGTTGTTGGTGAATGAATTAAATACCGACTTGGAAGATGTGCGTAACCCAACTGACAGCTCACCATTCAAATAAGGTGAGGCAAGGTTAGTTCCGTATGTAGTAAAAAGTTCTGAGAGTTCTTCTGGCATTTGGGCTACAAAGTAGACGGGTGAAGGCTTTAACATTGTTAAGGATTGTAAAATATGATAAATATTCATATATATTCCTGACATATCAGCACGAGGGCGACCTGCATTAGTGTGGGCTCTGAAGAAACTTTAAACCGCAAAGGTCGCTAGTGAAACATTTATCACATTCAGATAACCGCTTTTGGCAAGACCACATTGGCATCTGTGGATTTGCGATAGCATAGAACTGAAATTAGTAGGACAAACAGCTAAATAGCGAGATATAACACGGTACACAAATATTTCAGTTATCACAATATATGGAGCAATAACGTACCTTATACTTTATAACATTACATCAAATTTATATTCAGTACTGTAAATCGTGTTACACCACATATGGATTTTCCAGTTTAATGGAGTTTCCTGGAAATTGGCTTGAATGCGGTTTAGGCTGTGTATAAGAGCATGAAACTGAAATAGATAGTATCCAAAAATGGCTCCGCTATCTAAGTCTTTATTTTTCTATGTCGTGATAGAGTTAACGCAGATTACATCTAACTTTATTTTATCATTACCAAAGAGACGAAAATACACTTACTACAGTGCCTTACGTAAAATCATTATCAAGCGAGAGGATGATACATTTATACACACTCGATGGCTGGATGATTATTAGGTGAAAACCAAATATCGATAGGAAGGGCAGCCAAAGTGAAATTTAACATGTATGCAGAACACAATCGTAATATCTGCCGACGACCAATAACTTACGAGCAAAAAGTATCTATTTTCTTATTACATACTACGTTGAAGCGCCAGAGAAACTGGTAAACAGACATAAGACGGCGCTGTGGTCGGCAACGCCTATATAAGACAACAAATGTATGGCGCAGTTGTTAGAACGGTTACTGCTGCTACAATGGCAGATTGTCAAGATTTAAGTGAGTTAGAACACTGTTGGATAGTCGGCGCACGAGCTTTGGGACACAGCATCTCCATAAGACCATTTCACATGTGTGCCGCGAATAACAGAAATCCGGTAAAACGTCAGATCTCCGGCATCGCTGCGGCCGGCAAAAAGATCCTGCAAGAATGGGAGCAACGACGAGTGAAGAGAATCATTCTACGTGACAGAAGTGCAACCCTTCCTCAAATTGCTGCAGATTTCAATGCTGGGCCATCAACAAGTGTCAGCGTACGAACCATTCAACGAAACATCATCGATATGGGCTTTCGGAGCCACTCGTGTACCCTTGATGACTGCACGACACAAAGCTTTACAGCCCGCCTGGGCTCATCAAACCCGATATTGGACTGTTGATGACTGGAAACATGTTGCCTGGTCGGACGAGTCCCGTTTCAAATTGTATCGAGCGGATGGACGTGTACGGGTGTGGAGACAACCTCATGCATCCATGGACCCTGCATGTCAGCAAGGGATTGCTAAAACTGGTGGAGACTCTGTAATGGTGTGGGGCGTGGGACCCTTGATACGTCTAGATACGACTCCGACACAACAGGCGTACGTACGCGTCCTGTCTGATCGTGTCCATCCATTCATGTCCATTGTGCGTTTCGACAGACTTGGGCAATTCCAGCAGGACAATGCGACACCCCTTACGTCAAGAATTGCTACAGAATGGCTCCAAGGAAACTACTCTGAGTTGAAATACTTCCGTTGGCCAACAAACTTACCAGACACGAACATTATTGAGCGTATTGGCTCTGAGCGCTATGAGACTTGACTTCTAAGGTCATCAGTCCCCTAGAAGTTAGAACTACTTAAACCTAACTAACCTAAGGACACCACACACATCCATGCCCCAGGCAAGATTCGAACTTACGGCCGTAGCGATCCTGCGGCTCCAGACTGTAGCGCCTAGAACCGCTCAGCCACATCGGCCGGCTATTGAGCATATCTGGGATGCCTTGCAACGTGCTGTCCAGAAAAGATCCCACCCCCTCATACTCTTACGTATTTATGGACAGCCCTGCAGGATTCATGGTGTCAATTCCCTCCAACACTCCTTCAGACATTAGTCGAGTCCATCCCACGTCGTGTTGCGACACTTCTGCGTGCTCGCGGTGTCCCTACGCGATATTAGGCAGGTGTACCAGTTTTTTCGGCGCATCAGTGTATAATACCTGACACCTCTGAATCCTGACTCAGTGTCCAGGTGAAACGTAGTAAAGACAAAACATTAACCAAAGCAACTAAAGAATGAATAATACCATATTATGCAAAGATCCTACGCTGCATTCTTAATTTTATTACATGTCTATCTTAAAAACCTATAGAAAGTAGGAACCCTTGACAACCAATGTCGACAACAGTACGTGATATACTATGGAAACCAGATTAGCAGTAGTAGGTGTGACGTCCGTAAGTATAGAGAAAGATAACGTCTAGGCGTAGCAACATAAACTGCTAATCGTGTTTCCATAGTAGCGTTATGTGCATCATGTGCTGTTGTCGACACTGGCTGTCCATGATTTCTACTTTGCGACATTTGATTCTCGACGTCTAGGTTAAAGGCAAGTTTATACTATTAGGTCTTCGATTTATATGATGTTGTTCATTCACTAGATGCATTGCTGTTAATTGATGTTTTTTCTTTACTACATTTCACATAGACGCTGGATCACGATTCAGAGGTATCGGGTCTGTAGTATCGTAGCTTATCGATCCTGCCGTAGATGGCGCCTTGAAGATTCGTGCAGGCGGCGCGAGGGGCGCTCTGAATATCGCCACCAGTGAAGAATCTCCAGGCCGCAGAGCAGCGAACACAAGCGGCTGGCACATGGGCAGTAGTCTTCTAGTCGAAATTACTTACACATGCTAGTTGGTGTCGAGTGTTATACCGAGTTGCTTACAGTTAGCTGTACTGTAAGTAGGCACACGACCCTGTCGGGCCTCTGCTTATAGCTAGCCACGGCTGCCACAAGTTGTCAAAAGTGTAGCAGTTCTCCAAAAGTTGTATTAAACATAGTCCTCTTGCACTTTCACCAATCTTTTCCTTGCCTGTCCGGATTCCTGAGGCGACATATCTTCAGGCCACCTTGCACCTATTTATCATTAGCAAAGAGGACATCACATTTGGCTCCTCGGAATATAGCGACTGCCGACTCATTCCATAACGGGGTTTTATAGTATGTAACAAGGAAATGAGTACTTTTAGCTCTTGAGTTACTGATCTTCCGCATATATTATGAATCTGTCCTGCACACATGATAAAAATAAAGTACATTGATAACCCGACTTGACCCAGATATTCGTGGTTTCTGAAGTTTTCGTCTGGGCGTGGCAATTTAAGTGATGGCAAGCCTACACCAGCAATACGTCAGCTTAATTAGTTACGCGTTAATAGCATTTGGAACAGGATAATTCACAGCAGTCTATGAATCAGTATTAAATAATGAAAAGAAAAATTACTCCATTTCGTACATAATGAAATGGAGATGTTTAATGCTTGTTTCAACTTTGGCGTACTCGCTAAGACATGTTTCGATTTACTCCTGGGGTAGGGCTGCCGTATGGCGGTATAATGTGGCACTGCTATCATCGTACGGCTTTTAACTAATAATCACCCAGACATCGGGTAATGTTTTCAGGTGTACTAATATCTCAATCTTTCGCTTGATAATATTATCTCCTCTTTTGTTATGAGAAAATAATGTTAGATGTAATCTAAGATAACTATCATGCCATCGCAAAATGGCCACTTACGTGTAGAAGTTACTATTGGATAGCAATATGATCAGATTATATATGTCTACAACACATCAATTGGTTTTGGCAGTGTAACTGGTTTGAAACAATTTTTTCCCGCTAGGTTTCACCTAGGCAATCGGTGACAAGTCAGGTGTGTCTGAACATTATACTACTTCCTTAGTGACACAAGCGTTCGGTGTAGATTTTCGTTAATGGTGTTCGTCAAACATTATCAGTTTAATTTGTGTATATGACGGCAGTTAAGATGGTTATCCTTGTAATCCATATATCGATTGTTCTTAAAAACAGTTAGACATCAGGAGACAGGTTATAATAAAAAACTTGTCAAAACTTAGTCGTTTTTCGAACACGAGACACGAAACTAAGTGTGAACTCCGACCATTTGTTTTGAGTAAATTAATAGATGTATTCTGTGTTAATTTTAATCATGACATACATAATTGTCCCTTTAGATATCGGTGTACTTCTAGCTTCATGCCTTTTACTCTTAGGTATACACAGAGACCCAAACCAAATGTTTTCTAGTTTTGACTGTGTAATTTTTCAATATTGTAAAAATTTTGTAAATAGTTTAATATGTTACTTTATAAAAATGTTTTTTTAGATAACCCCAAAGATATTATGTTCTCTAACATAATTTATACATGTTGTAAATAACGACTGGATTTTATGTGATATAAAACAATTATATGGGACAATATATCGATGCTTTTGTCCAGTGAAAGACGTTACTACCTTCTGGTGGGCTTAAGTAACAGTTAGAATGTTTGCGCTTACTCTCAGCCAGCTGTCATTTTTTTGTTTATAATAACTTTTAGGCGGCCTTTTAGTATTATGTTTGTACGTAATATTTTATTTGTGTTTAACTTGACGATATCCAATGAATTTCACGACGCTGACAGATATGCACGTGGTGTAACATGAAGAGTCACCTGAAGAATGTCATCTCGTTTCATGTATGAATTATTTCAAAGTTTTTTCTGAAAGTATTTGTGTGGAATGTAGCCGTGTATGGAAGTGAAGCATTAACGGCAAACATTGTAGACAAGACGAGAGTAGAAACTTTCGAACTGCGGTGCTACAGAAGAATGCTGAAGATTAGATGGATGGATCACGTAACTAACGAGGAGATACTGAATAGAATTGGGGAGAAGTGGAATTTGTGACACTACTTGACTAGAAGAAGGGATCAGTCGGTAGAACACGTTCTGAGGCATCAAGGAATCGCCCATTTAGTATTGGAGGGAAGCGTGAAGGGTAAGAATCGTAGAGGGAGACCAAGAGATGAATACACTAAGCAGATTCAGAAGGATGTAGGTTTCAGTAGGTACTGGGAGATGAAGAAGCTTGCACAGGGCAGAGTAGCAAGGAGAGCTGCATCAAACCAGTCTCTGGACCGAAGACCACAACAATAAATTCCTTCCGCGAATGTGCGGTCTTCTATTAAATTAATATTTCAAGTTGTCTATGAAAAATGTAATAAACAAATGAGCTGTAAATTCAGATCAACGATATCACAGAAATCGGCATGTGGCTGAAACGAATCGGAGGAATTCTATTTTTTTCTTTTCCTAAAGGAGCTAGGAGCGAAGCTCCTCTCAGCAAACTTAATTTTCCCCACTCCTCTTATCTCCATCGAACTGAGCAGACGTATTTTGCGTGTGTCTGCAGTAGATACAGATATGATTTATAATGGCTCTGAGCACTATGGGACTTAACATCTGAGGTCATCAGTCCCCTTTTGATTTATAATTAAATATTTTAGAAACGGTTTGTATTATTGTTATCGTCCATGGTTAACAATTCTCCCCGCAGTTATTAAGCTGAAAATAAATTATGGATCTTGTAATATATATTCCAGAAAAACCTAGATGGAATCGCGAGCTCAGCAGATCGTAACAAAGAGACGCAATGGACCGAATGCAGTTCGTGTTCAGCCATTGATTCCATTCTGCTATAAGCAAAGCGCATCCCTTAGATTATTTGTGGCTCATGTAACAATGACTTGCGACCATTCCGGGCAAGAACAAGCTAGCTATTGTCTCCGCACTGTGAATCTGCTGCTCTCACGTCTGTCTGATATAGGCCTCACATAAGTGATGCTGGTGTCAAATTACTACGGCTCGAAAACGTTAAAAACTTCAGGAGCCACTTTTACTCTGAAGCCATTACATTATTCTGAGATGCGTATGAGATGCAGTAGGAAGGATACGCGCCACAATGAACAGTGACCTCTGCTCCACTGCTCAATCAGAAAAAAAAATCCTTTTAGAAGTTGATTTAATTTTAAATTTAGTACTTCATTCAGATACTAAAGCAAAACGCGTTAAACACCACTAAAAGTACTGAGGAAAAAGACGATGTAATGTTATAAAGTGTAAGGTATGTTTTTGTTCCATGTATTGTAGTAAAACGAAATACGCCCTCTATGAAACAAGAAAACAGGCATGGCAAAACTGGCTAGCACAGAAAACAGAAGAAAGCAGATAGAATTTCATTAGAGTTAGAAAACTGGTGGATAAAAATATAAAGATTAAGAAGACACATGAAAAGAAAACTCTCCTCCAAATTGATGAAGAATTTACTAAAAACAACACAAGAAGCTTTTACAGAACTTTCATACAAAGGTTATCAAGATACAAAGCACCTACCCTCCAATTTCGAGATGTAAATGGGACCATCGCTCACAGTTAAGAGTGGTATCAGATTGGGTTGCAAAAAGAAGAACCTTAAAGTAAATTGCATTGCTTTTGCACATGATATGGCCCTGTTTGCTGAAACAATGGAAGAAGCACGGGAGTAAATTCTTGAGCTAAAGAAACAAGCAACTAAAATAGGTCTTCGCATCTCCTTTGAAAAAAACCAAGATACTGACAAATATCAAGCACTCATGTAATTACCTCAAAGTTCAATAACAAAAGATTGAAATAGTAAAAGAATTCGAATATCTCGGAGAATGGATTAGTTGGAATGCTGGGGAAAGCAAAGCAAGGGAATCCAGAAAAAAAAAAAACTTGAATTGGTCTTCCAACCAACAAAAAATACATACAACAAAAAATACCTTTCATGGGAGTCTAAAATTACACATTACAAGACAGTGATTAAGCCAGAAACACTGTATGCACCAGAAACGCTAAACATGAATTTCAAAGGCCAAATGGAGAAACTTGAGCTAAAGGAAAGAAAAATTTTAAGAAAAGTCATAGGACCAAATTTTAAGGCAATAAGATTATATACATAAAAAATGAAACTCTCCATAAGAAAACTGAAAAACTTCCAGATACTATGCGAAAAAGGAGGATACGTTTTTATGGTCATCTTCTCAGAATGTATACCAACAGACTAACCAAAAAATGTTTGACTTTTTCCGTAACCGCAAAACGAAACCCAACTGATTTAAAGAAACTGAGAAAGACTCAGTAGAATTGAAGATTTCAGAAAATTCACTTACCGTTCGAATAGCTAAATTAATGACTAAAGCTAAAAACCCCTTCATCTCGGAAGAAGAGAGGAAAAGATCAGAAAGAATGAAGGAATACTGGGCCCTAAGAAAAGAACAAGGCACAATGAAATGATTGATCCAGCGTACCCCAAAAAGGGTGAAACGAAAGAAGAAGAAGAAGAAGAAGAAGAAAGAGAAATATTTATGATCATTGTTGTATTATGCTACTTAAATATTTTTTCTGTCAATTTCGGTGCTATCTTATTGCAGATACAAAAATGGTAACATAGTACTGCCGAAACCGCTTACGTAGATGTAGTAAATGCTTTATTAGAGATTTTGGCATTTGAAAGTATCTTGGCAGTCTACATTTAATATCCAGACCGCCGGCGTAGATTCAGCTTAACAAAAGGAAAAGGGTGTGGCAACGGAAAAACGCTTTCAGTGCGTTCATAGACAGTACCAATATTAATAAAGTTCCCAGAAAGTTTGTAAGATAGGAGACGAGGTACTGGCGAGATTAAAGCTGTGAGGACGGGGCGTGAGTCGTGCTTGGTTAGCTGAAATGGTAGAGCACTTCCCCGCGAAAGTCAAAGGTCCTGAATTCCAGTCTCGGTCCGGTACACAGTTTTAATCAGCCGAGAGGTTTCATTAATAAAGTTATTACCGAGCACCCTGTTACTACGGCACCATAGGCTACAGAGCTTGTAGTATCCGCACAGAGGAAAAGCTGAAGAAACAAATGTCGATTACCGTTGTCACTTCTGAAAGTATCACATCACTCGCGACATACGATGCTGCAGTGCATGTGTTATTCCGACTTAGGATCCAAAGTTCCTTCTGACATGCACGCATGTCCGAATCAACAGGCACTGCGGTGACTACAGCCTTCATGAATACATGGAATGGTTCAAGTGGCTCTGAGCACTATGGGACTTAACTTCTGAGATCATCAGCCCCCTAGAACTTAGAACTACTGAAATCTAACTAACCTGAGGACATCACACACATCAATGCCGGAGTCAGGATTCGAACCTGCTACCGTAGCGGTCTCGCGGTTCCAGACTAGCGCCTAGAACCGCTCGGCCACTTCGGCCGGAGAATACATGAAATATATTAGCACTTACGAGTATGGATAACCATCAGCTGTATAGCGGTCTGACGACAATGAAAATTTGTGCCGGGTCGGGAATCGAACCCGGATTTACCGCTTACCGCGAGCGGTCGCCGTATCACTAGGCTATCCGTGCACGCCTCACGGCAGGACCCAAACTTCCGTACGTCGTGAACGACGCATCAACATCCTGTACTCGTACTTCTCGTACATTCGTTATTTATGTTCCCGTACGTGGAGCTGGCCGGAGTGGTCGTGCGGTTCTAGGCCCTAAGATCGCAAGTTCGATTCCTGCCTCGGGCATGGATGTGTGTGATGTCCTTAGGTTATTTAGGTTTAAGTAATTCTTAGTTCAAGGCGACTGATGACCTCAGAAGTTAAGTCGCATAGTGCTCAGAGTCATTTGAACCATTTGAACCCATACATGGGAGACGATATACTTGAAAGTCATTTGCCCGATGTCAGTGGATAAATACGGTATTACAATGTCTGTGTTATTCCGAATTACGGTCCGAAGTCCGGACACAAATTTTCACCATCGTCATTGCATTATACAGCTGATGGACGTCCATATACGCAACTACGAATATATTTCATATACAGAAGAACTTTGACAAATTCTCCAAAATAGACTCCGTGTCAAACCACCTGCCAATTTATTTGCTATATGCGACTGGTAACGACACACAACAAACACTCCGCGTAGAGTACAGGTAATGCGTTATAGTGTAGGATTTGCCGTATAAATGATATTCGCTGTCTGATGTAAACTCACTGACATACGAAACAAAAAGCAGTAGGCACTTCAAATCTTCAAGAAACGAATGACAGACGTATTGAGTAACTGCATTTCGCTGCCAGCGCCTTCTGCACTGTCGTGTCACTCTACCTTCGGTTTAACGCACCCAGAGCCGCGGAAATCGGGCAGCACACATACACACACACACTCACTCTGCTCGTCTTCCACTCGCGTTGTTCAGAAGGCTGGGCGGAGACGTCGGCGCGCCGGAGGCTCCTGAGGCTGCTGCACGAACAGCAGTGGACTGCAGCCGGCGCTGACGCCGGCCGCTTATATAAACGACACCTGCCAGTTAGCAGGTAATCGTCGCCCTGTTTTAATCAACGTATAATTATCAGCGTCTCACATTGCACAACCACAAAATTAGAAGCAGAGGTGGTCGGGGTTTAGCAGCACGCATATGCGTGCTAAATGTTCTGTAAGACGCAAAAAAATGCCTCGAATGGATTGGGAACTGTGTTGCATCTTAACAAGGGTACCAATTTGACGTTCACTAAGTCTCATATTACGCAAATTGTTGGCTTATTGCAGAACAAATATTTTTGTTCCTGGTGTGAGTTAAAGTGACAGGACAAATTCGAAATTTGACGTAAGTGAAGTTGCAAAACCCTCCGACAGGGGCTTAGCGATACTTTCCATTATGCACACGAAAATTCCACATGTTCTCACATCATCTAAACATCTGTGGCACTGGTAATTAGAGTTGACCTTCCACTTAGTGACTCGATTGATACGTACATCTCGTTCTTAGTTTGTGGCATCTAAGTACAGTAGAGAAGTGTTTGACTAGGTTTTGATTTATCAGATTAGTGTGTTTAATGATGTTCATCACCTAAGTTACGCCACTAATTTACTTCATATCCATTATGAAGAGAAAATTTTAAAAGCTGATTCAACCTACAAATGTTTTAAGCTTTATTGGTCGCTCATGAACTCATTATTGAATATACTATGCAATTGAATTGCCCTATTTTCAAGACAAATATCCCGAGTGAATGACATTTCGTTCCACGTTTCAGACAGTGGACTTCTTCGAACGACTGTGCAAGAGGAATAAAGTTAAAAGAAAAAGTAAGCCAGTAAACCATATTAACAAAAATAAATTCTGGCCTACTACGAATCAAAATCAATACAAAGTGAATCAAAGAAAATGGTTCAAATGGCTCTGAGCACGATGGCACTTACCTTCTGAGGTCATCAGTCCCCTAGAACTTAGAACTACTTAAACCTAACTAACATAAGGACATCACTCACATCCATGCCCGAGGCACTGCGTGGTGGGGATACACAACCACTTTAATTTACGGTCTGTTCTTCTTTGAAGAAAGTACACCCAGAGGTCCTGTCGGATGTGCCGTGAAGTCTGGATGTTATCGAGACCTTATACAGCACGTGATTCCTGCTTTGGAAAAGCTCAGCTGTGCGGAAACCACTATTTTCATGCTGAATGGACGACACCTCACGTCGCTCGCCCAGTGAAAGATCTGCTTAATGCAATCTTCCAAGAACATGTTATCTCTAGAACTTTTCCAGTTGAATGGCCTGAAAGATCACCTGATCTGATCTCAGTTGAGTTTTGTCTCTGGGGATATCGTAACAACACGTTTGGTCTCCACCTGATCTGAAGGCCAGTATACAGGAACCGTTGATCAGATTGGTCAAGCGGCAGTTAATAATAAGATCAACACACGCCTATATTACATGTTTGACCTTTTCTGCCGACGTCTCGTTCCTAATCCGTAACATACGTAAACATTTTTATATGTCTTTCTTGCATTTACAGCGACCGATTTTCACCTGGTGGACGAGAGTGGAGCGAATTTTTTCCAGCGTAAACAGTTTCCGCATTAACGTATTAGCGTATGGACCGAGTGTCGCTGTCATACGGTAATCACAGCCCACACTGGACCTCTGTGAGTTGTGCGCCTCAGTTACAACCACCCGGTACCATTGGTTTACTTTGCTTCAGTCGATGTTAACGCAGACAGGAAAATCGTGATACATAAGTGCAACGATGACCGCTGCATCTTACATCTCTTTTATACATTATATTTCCCAGATCATGTATCGTTGGACAGAAAAGTGAAGCACGTAGAAAACATGGGCGTATGTCATTGTAACGTCGTAGACTTACGTACCATCTGTGGGTACGTAAATGACTAGATTTGCAATTCTGTCTGGTAGAACGGCCGCCAGATCGCATTGGTATTGCTCTTGTTCAGTGGTGTTGGCAGGCCTGGTATTGTATTTAAAGGATGCGAACAGCGTCATATGGTGAGCGATCGCTGTAAAGGACACGGAAATGTCAGTTACTCCTAAGAGAAAATGCTATCAGCACCTCGCAGAGTTTGAAAGGTACCTCACTGTGGATCACGACTTGCTCGGATCGTACACTGCCCAGGTTTGTGCGGCTTTCGGCTGTGAGAGTGACCTGTTGCTGTCCTGCATGTGAGCGTGGCGGCAGGCATACTGGTCTTAAGGCTCCGGTCGACGTCGTCTCAAGTCCACAAGGGAGGGCCGCCGTTTTATGCGCCAAGCAAGTCGTTAGCCCTTCACACCTCCAACTAGGAGTAGTATCGGCCTCGCCGCAACATCATGTGCAGCCATTTGCCGGAGACTAACAGCAGGGAATTATCGGCCCATGCGTAGACTGACGTTAACACCGCGATTAGGACGTTGCCGTGTCTTGAAAGCATGAACTGCCGATGAATGGCGTCGCATTGTGTTGAGCGATGAATCACGTTTCTGCACTGCTCCAGAAGGCCATTGTCGGGGAGTATGGTGGCGCCCGGTGGAAAGGTCCCACCCTCCAGTGTTACGGAAGGGCACAGCGATGGAACTCCCAATAACGTGGTGTGCGAATCCAACCGGTATGATTTCAGGTCGCGGCCGGCAGCGAGTGACGGTACTCTGGCGGCACTACGGTAGCCGATACGACACGGACATCTTGCTCAAAGATGGCTCTAAGCATTATGGGACCCAACTAACCTAAGGACATCACACACATCCATGCCTGAGGCAGGATTCGGACCTGTGACTGTAGCGGTCGCGCGGTTCCAGACTGAAGCGCCTAGAACCGCTCGGCCACTACCGGCCGGCGGACATCTTGCGTCTTCAGGTCCTACATCTCGTGCGACAGTGTCGTGGTGCCATTTTTCAACTGGACTCTGCTCGTCTACACGCTGAACGTGTCTCTGTGAAATGTCTGAGTGACGTGTCGGACTAGTAAACACCAGTATGATGAAGTACAATTTACAAGAGGGCAGGACAGCTGCCTCAGGACAGGAGACAACGGCTGTGACGTCACTGCCAACCGAACCATTCATGCGTGCAGGCCAGAGCGGTGCAACATCGTAATGATAAGTGGACTCATACTACTGCCGATTTCTTCGTGTATTTTGTCGTATCTTGCCCACTCGTCTACAGGGAGCCGAAGAAGATGTTCTCTCGGATAGCGACGACAATTCAAGCAAATCTTATTAATGCAGTTTATTACAGTGAGTTAAATTGACAGTACTTTGCGTTTTCACAATGAGTTGTCGGCAGCAATTGGCGACCTGCAAATAGTGGATGTCCTTTGGCATGTACAATTTCAGAGCAAGCAAAACACACCGTTCGTAAGTGATGGCTTAAGTCGTGGCTAAGGCATTCGGATGACGGCTCGTCTTGTGGTCCGGCCGCGTCTGGCCGGCCCGGCGCTCACGTCCTCCTCTCGCAGCGTCGCCTCCGTCGGCTGGCGCCGTCTCTCAGCCTTCTCTGCTGTGTCGTTCCGCTGCTTGATGTTACGCCGGAACACGTTTTGTCCCTGAAATGACGTCACGTACCCGCTCAACCTGCCAACTTCCACTTCGTTTCCTCTTCTCCTAGTGGGCGCTTCACTTTTTTGAATGGCAGTGTAAATTCCAATGCGTTGTTTGGTGGCTTGATGAAAGTTCTGTACACCGGAAGTGGTAGCACACTAAAGAATTTCACTTGCTCCGTAATGCGTACTGCAACAGAAGAGAACAACAAAGTACACTCCTGGAAATGGAAAAAAGAACACATTGACACCGGTGTGTCAGACCCACCATACTTGCTCCGGACACTGCGAGAGGGCTGTACAAGCAATGATCACACGCACGGCACAGCGGACACACCAGGAACCGCGGCGTTGGCCGTCGAATGGCGCTAGCTGCGCAGCATTTGTGCACCGCCGTCAGTGTCAGCCAGTTTGCCGTGGCATACGGAGCTCCATCGCAGTCTTTAACACTGGCCGCGACAGCGTGGACGTGAACCGTATGTGCAGTTGACGGACTTTGAGCGAGGGCGTATAGTGGGCATGCGGGAGGCCGGGTGCACGTACCGCCGAATTGCTCAACACGTGGGGCGTGATGTCTCCACAGTACATCGATGTTGTCGCCAGTGGTCGGCGGAAGGTGCACGTGCCCGTCGACCTGGGACCGGACCGCAGCGACGCACGGATGCACGCCAAGACTGTAGGATCCTACGCAGTGCCGTAGGGGAACGCACCGCCACTTCCCAGCAAATTAGGGACACTGTTGCTCCTGGGGTATCGGCGAGGACCATTCGCAACCGTCTCCATGAAGCTGGGCTACGGTCCCGCACACCGTTAGGCCGTCTTCCGCTCACGCCCCAACATCGTGCAGCCCGCCTCCAGTGGTGTCGCGACAGGCGTGAATGGAGGGACGAATGGAGACGTGTCGTCTTCAGCGATGAGAGTCGCTTCTGCCTTGGTGCCAATGATGGTCGAATGCGTGTTTGGCGCCGTGCAGGTGAGCGCCACAATCAGGACTGCATACGACCGAGGCACACAGGGCCAACACCCGGCATCGTGGTGTGGGGAGCGATCTCCTACACTGGCCGTACACCTCTGGTGATCGTCGAGGGGACACTGAATAGTGCACGGTACATCCAAACCGTCATCGAACCCATCGTTCTACCATTCCTAGACCGGCAAGGGAACTTGCTGTTCCAACAGGACAATGCACGTCCGCATGTATCCCGTGCCACCCAACGTGCTCTAGAAGTTGTAAGTCAACTACCCTGGCCAGCAAGATCTCCGGATCTGTCCCCCATTGAGCATGTTTGGGACTGGATGAAGCGTCGTCTCACGCGGTCTGCACGTCCGGCACGAACGCTGGTCCAACTGAGGTGCCAGGTGGAAATGGCATGGCAAGCCATTCCACAGGACTACATCCAGCATCTCTACGATCGTCTCCATTGGAGAATAGCAGCCTGCATTGCTGCGAAAGGTGGATATACACTGTACTAGTGCCGACATTGTGCATGCTCTGTTGCCTGTGTCTATGTGCCTGTGGTTCTGTCAGTGTGATCATGTGATGTATCTGACCCCAGGAATGCGTCAATAAAGTTTCCCCTTCCTGGGACAATGAATTCACGGTGTTCTTATTTCAATTTCCAGGAGTGATTTGCGATTATTTTAAACTGTCCTTGCTAAGACCACACTTCAAAAATAGCAAAAGGGTATACTGCTAGCCATAATGTTCAGCTGTGTAGTAACGTGAGACTTGGATGAGGAGAAGCCGGAAGTGATACGACACTCGCCTTACCTCATGTTATGTTCACTCTCATTTGGGTGTAAAGTAAACTACCTAGTGTCTGACCTTCATCAACATCACGAGGAGCAGCAGTAGTGGTTATTTAATATCCAATTCTGGATAAAGGCCTCGTCAGGAGCTTTCCTTGCACTGCGGTTTCCAACTACACGCATGCACGTTGTTCCTGCAGATTTTCTAGTGCCCTCTACTCACATCACGCAAGGTCCTTCAGAAGCGACAACCTTTTTCGCTTACAGCGTCGGTAAATGGATTTATTTATTTTCGATCGTATTTTTGGCTATGGAGACATTTTCAAGTAATAGATCAGCAAGTGCATGGAGGTATGCTTATTTCTCTTAAGAGCACATCATTCGTGTTAATGTTTTTTATATGCGTAACAGAACGGGACGTACAACTTCATATAATTATTCTTATCGAATTATGAAGTGGCTGATGAGTAGCATGTGCACATTTGTCAGATGAGTGTCCATCGTTCCCTTTATGACGGCTTGAACTCTGGTGGGGAGGCGCTGTCAGTAGAGAGATGGGGCCCCTCCACGCCCACACCAACGTGGTGACCAGACCAAAAGTCCTACTGTCACCTCCGTCGACACGTTAGTTATGTAGTAAGTGGATCACAGGATGCTGGGCTGTGATGTTATCCGTGCGTCTGGGTAAGAACACGGTCCATTAGGTGATAGTGGACGAAACGCGAGTAAGGGTAGCGATTTGAAGAGCAGAGGGGAAAAAAAGTGTCAAGGCTCGTGCCGTGGGAAAAAAACCTCTGCGACAGTGCGATGGGTAGTAAGAGCAGTAGTGGCTTACTAGCTGCGATAGTTCACGCAAGGTTGGATTTGTTAGTATAGGTATCGTGCGTCATTACCGTGGCAAGCGATGGCGATGTATCCCAGTTGCTCCAGCCGCTACATTCCTGGAACAATCGAGATCGTTATACAGTAGTGGGAGATCGGCCATAGATCATCTCACTGTGTGGGGGATGTGTGGAGCTTGTCTGCATGCAGTGTACGGTACGGCTTCCCTGCGTAGTGCCAGTTATTCGGCAGTGTGTTCCAGCTGGATATCCAGTAATGGCGTCTGATTAACAGGGGCTTACCTGTACCGTTATGTTTGCGTGTGCTTGGCCATAGATGTTAGGTCCTTACAAATATGTCTTTTGGTCTTTTGTGTTTCCATCTATGGTTGTGGTCATAGCTCCCCAGATTCAGAATAAACGGGTTCTGCAAATGTCCGGAGTTTCTGTACGGTCTTGTGTTGAGTTTATGGATTACCTCCTTGAGAGTTTCAAGTCGGTATTCCCAGTGAAGGACCGCGATGCGCGTGTATCGTGGAGCATTGCTTATGATTTTCAGTACTTTGTTTTGTATGAGCTGCAGACGGCGCAGACGTGTGGGCGCAGCGTATCCCCAGACAGGGGCTGCCTACGTCATCAGGGGTCGGAGAAGGGTCACGTACATGGACCTCGGCACCCTTCTGTTCAGTGTGCTACGCCTGTTGAGCATAGGGTAGAGCTGTTTGAGCATCGCGCTAGCTCAGTTGGTCATGTGTTGCATATGGTCCCCCCAGCGTAGTTTGTCCAGCCAGACACCGAGGTATTTGGCTTTCTCGCGGAAATGTATTGGACGTGCATGTAGAGTTATCGGTCTGCAGTATCGGTGTTTGCGCAGTTGCTTCGGTCTTTCAGCTTCACACTTGTCGACGTTTTCCTCTGACACGCCATTTCTCCAACCGAGGCTCAGCCACTCTGAGTACAGTCTGTAAACGTGGCGTAACGTTTGATGGTTTCCAATGTTGCGCGAGGATGGCTGTGTCATCTGCGTAGATAGCCATCTTTGTGTTGTGTGTGGTTGGGAGATCGTTTATGTAGAGGTTAAACAGTAGGGGCCCTTGGATGCTTCGCTGGGGTACTTCCGAGTGTATACCGTGTCGTGTTGATGTTTTCCCTGCACGTCAGTATTGAAACTCCTTTCTGTGAAGTATGAGTGTATTAGACGCACCGGCCCATCAGGGAACCCCGCCTCGCTGAGTTTGCGAATGAGGCCGTTGTGCCCTAGACGGTCGAAAGCCTTTTCGATGTCCAGGAACACCGCCCCTGTAGCTTTGTTTATGTTGAAGCCATTTGTTATATGTTCAACGACCCGTAGGAGTTCTCGTGTTGTGGAGTGGTGATTCCTGAAGCCGAATTGCTCCGGTCTCAGTATGTCATTTGTTATGCAGTGCCTAGTGATGCGTTTGAGAATCACCTTCTCAACAATCTTACTGAGAGAGCTCAGAAGGCTGATGGGTCGGTAATTTTTTGGAAGGCTGTGGTCTTTCCCCGGCTTCCTGAACATCAGGACCTTGGCCGTCTTCCAAAAGGCGGGGAAGTGTTGGTGTTTTAGTATGGCATTCTTTATGTGTGTTAGGTACTTATTAGCTTTATCCGTGAACTCCTGGAGGACACGGTTTTGAATGCCATCATGACCAGGGGCTTTCCTAACAGCAGAATGCATTATAGCCCAGGAGACTTCGGCTGTGCTAGCATGTCGAATGTCGTCGCGCGATGGTTGGGTTAAAATGCGTGTAACCTCCTGGTCAGTAGGGAGTGTGAACACTGGATCTGATGGTACCAGGTTCGGTGTGAATGACGCCACGAGTGTGCGGGCCGTTAGTTCTGCTTTCTCTTCCGCTGAGTATGCACGTCCGTTTAGGCCCTTGAATTGTTGGGGTGTATATTTTCTCCCTGGTGAAGTGGCGGGCTAGTTGCCACACGGCAGGTCGTGCGGTGTCCAGCCCTTCGAGTTTTTGGTTCCACTGTTGTGTTCTATGTGTTGGTATTTTATCGTGTATGATGCCCTGTAGCGTGTTAATGTGCCGTTTGAAGTGGTGACGCCTGGTGCGCTGCCATTGTCTCCTGAGGCGAGTCCTCGTTGAGATTAGGCCCAAGATTTCCTGGGGCAGGGACGCACTGCGTAGTTGTGGGGTGCGATCAGGTGTGGCGCCTGCCATTGCGTCCTGGACGGCGTTAGTTAGAGTTTCTACTGCCTCGTCAGTTTGTGCTGTTTCGTTAATTTCGTGTATGGGTGGTATGTGGCTATCGACCGTTTCCTTGAACGAAGTCCAGTTCGCACGCCCGTAGTGCAACATCCAGCGTTGTTCCATATGCTGCAGTGTTTCCTCAATGTATAGTATTACAGGTTGGTGTTTCAACGGCAACATTGAGTGTCGATGTAATGCCCTTGATGAGGGCCATGTCTAACACGTCTGGCCTGTGTCCCCTCTGATAGGAAATGTGCGTCGGTTCAGTCGGCGCTAGTATAATGTAGTTTCTGCCTAGTGAATTCTCGTACAGTTTTTTGCCGTTCGGATTTCGTATGCATGAATTCCATTCTGGGTGTTTTGCGTTCAGGTCTCCAGCGACGATTAGTCGCGGTGAGATGTTGAGTAGTGTGCTGATATCGCGTGTTGAAATGCCTACAGGACTGTTGTATACCGATATCAGTGCTGTGTGGGCTCCGTTGAACTTGCCTCTGACGGCCGTAGCCTCGATTTTTTTCCAGTTCAGGGAGCTGTGTGTTTGTGTGCTCAGTGTCTTTGTGTGGCGATTGCAGTGCCACCTGCCACGGCATCGCCCGGTCGGTCGGTACGATAGACGCAGTAGCCAGGAAAGTTTAACTGTTTGTGCGGTTTAAGCTTAGTCTCGCTCAGTAGCGAGGATTCCCTTGCGCTCCATGAACGCGGCAAATTCTGCTCTTTTGTTGTTGATCGAGTCTGCATTCCAGAACAGGATCTGTGATAGTGTGTGCGGGTTTGCGTTACGGGCCGGGTGTGGCGTATTATTCATGTAAGAGTGTGAAAGAGTGTTGTGATGGCAGTGTGTATGACAGCCCAGCATTGCCCGGGTTCGGCGCTCATAAGCTGGGTGATGAGTGTAGTGACGGCCGTCAGCGCCTTGGCAAGGATTTGAACGGCCGTGTGTCGAGGGAACAGTGTTTCCGGTGTTCCCCCAGGTGATGTGTTGGTGTTGGGTGTGGCAGCCTGGGGTGCTGTTGTGGAGTTAGCGGTCGCTTGTGCGGGTATTCGTGTGTTGTTAGGAGTGGCATTTGAGTTTGTTTTGTAGCAGAGGTTGGTTCAAATGGCTCTGAGCACTACGGGACTTAACATCTGAGGTCATCAGTCCCCTAGAACTTAGAAGTACTTAAACCAAACTAACCTAAGGACATCACATACATCCTTGCCCGAGTCAGATTTCGAACGTAGCAATCTCGCGGTTCCCGAATGAAGCGCCTAGAACCTCTCGGCCACAAGGCCGGCTGTGGCAGAGGTTGTGGCACCTGTGTTACTTCTGTGGTGAGGGGGATGGTAGTGTGGGTTACAGCCTCGATGTCTTGTTGACTGACTCCCTGTGTGTTACTGGTCTGTTGCTGCTGGGTGGCCTGCTGTGGTGATTTGGTGTTCCCCAGCCTGTTTTTACCCTGGTCCTCCTCAGGGCTTGGGGTTCTGGGGGTTCTTGTGTGGGTGTGTTTTCCTGTATAGCGTGCGTTTCTTCGCAGCACGTGACTTCCAGGAGTGGGGTCGTGTTGTTTGGGGGCATAGGTGTTGGTACCAATGCTTGTTGGTTTTCAGGTGTTGTCTGTGGCTGTTGTGTAGCTGTTGCAGCGGTTGTTTCGCGTGCGTGTGAAGAGCGCTGAGGTTCCGCGGCCTGTGCCGGGATGCACTTTTACAGTAGAATCGCAGATAACAGAGCGCCGCCTCTACTGTCCCGTTGGGGGTTCTGGGATCCACTCCCTTGATCACGTACTGCTGGGTTCTCTCGTCCAGCGTTCTGTACGTTTAGTGTTCGATCTTCCGATCTTTGAGGAAGGTCAGAAGATCTTCATATTCGTTGTATGTGGCAACGTACAGTGAGGCCCTATCCTCCGAGTACTTTGCGTGTAGTGTACTGTTAATGTGCCTTTCCGCGAATGCAGTGTTAAGGGCACTAAGGTTCCCACAGTTTTGTATAACGACTGAGGGGAAACCAGTCTTGTGTTGTGTGGGCACCGCTGTGGCTTTGTGTGCTTTGTTGTTGTTCGCCACAGCCGTGTTTGCGTTTTGTTTCGTGTTATTGTTGTTGCTAGCCTGAGATGAGCTAGTAGGTGTAGGCAACAGCGGCTTTCGGTTGCCTAGCGAGTTTGGTTGTTCGCTTGTCTGTGTTGGTGTTTTTCTGGGTCTGCGTTTAGGGCCCCTCACCTGCTAGGGCTCTATGTAGTGGTTTACTGGGTCCGCTGCCAGTGAAGGTCTGAATGTCTGTGGAGGTATGGCTGCCATTCGTGCTGAAGAGCCGAGTCCAGAGTAGGCAGTGACGTTGGACGCTGGCGTATGGAGGGAAGTCTACGTTCTCCTTCAACCCAAAGGCATTCCATTACGTTCAGGTTGCGGCTCAGGGTGGACAAGTCCATTTCGGGAGTGTTGTTGACCACAACCCATTCCCTCAAAATGGTTCAAATGGCTCTGAGCACTATGCGACATAACTTCTGAGGTCATCAGTCGCCTAGAACTTAGAACTACTTAAACCTAACTAACCTAAGGACATCAAACATATCCATGCCCGGAGCAGGACTAGAACTTGCGACCGTAGCGGTCGCTCGGCTCCAGACTGTAGCGCCTAGAACCGGATGGCCACTCCAGCCGGCCCATTCCCTCAAAGATGTTCCTTTGTCACAGAATGCATTGTCATGGTGATACAGTTATCGTCTCTCTACTGTACGAACGTCACAATGTTAAGAAATTGTAATTATATCCTTCCGCGTTTAGCGTTTTCTTAGTTGTACCTAAGCGGACCAGACCCTGACACGAAAAACACACCTGTACCGCAGCATCAGCTCCTCCGTACTTCACTGCTGGCACTGCTCGTGATGTCAGGTAAGGCTCTCCAGTCATTGGCCAGAGCCAAATAATTTCATCGCATTACTACAGGGTATAGCGAAATTCATCATGGTACACAAAACAGGTCCGAAACGCTGTTGCAGAGGCAACGGAAAAAGCATGCGAAGTTCAGAAGAACGCGAAATCCCGAAGATTTACAGACACGCGAAATTTGGCACGGACTTCAATGCGAGATGCCTTTAATAGGTTCCACAACGAAACAGTCTCGAAATTTGGTACAAAATCCGAAGAAATCTGGGCGTGTGTAAAGTACACAAGCGGCAAGACGCAGTCAATACCTTCGCTGGCAGTGCCAATGGTATTGTTACCGACGACTTGACTGTGCCGCTAAAGCGGAGTTAGTGAACGCAGTTTTCCGAAATTCCTTCACCACGGAAGATGAATGGAATATTCCATAATTTGAAACACGAACATCTGCTGGCATGAGTTTCTTAGAAGTAGATACGTTAGGGGTTGCGAAGCAACTCAAATTGCTTGATACAGACAAGTATTCAGGTCCAGATTGTATACCGATTAGGTTCCTTTCAGATTACGCTTATACAATAGCTCCCTACTTAGCAATCATATACAACCGCTCGCTCACCGATAGATCTGTAACTACAGATTGGAAAATTGCGCAGGTCGCAACAGTGTTTAAGAAGGGTAATAGGAGTAATCCATCTAAATACAGACCTATATCATCGACGTAGGTTTGCAGTAGGGTTGTGGAGCATATATTGTATTCAAACATTATGAATCACCTCGAAGGGAACGATCTATTGACACGTAATCAGCATGGTTTCAGAAAACATCGTTCTTGCGCAAGCAGCTAGCTCTTTATTCGCACGAAGTAATGGCCGCTATCGACAGGGGATCTCAAGTTGATTCCGTATTTCTGGATTTCCGAAAAGTTTTTGGCACCGTTACTCACAAGCGACTTCTAATGAAGCTGCGGGCCTGTGGGGTATCGTCTCAGTTGTGCGACTGGATTCGTGATTTCCTGTAAGGAAGGTCGCAGTTTGTAGTAATAGACGGCAAATCATCGAGTAAAACTGAAGTGATATCAGGTGTTCCCCAGGGAAGCGTCCTGGGACCTCCGCTGTTCCTGATCTATATAAATGACCTCGGTGACAATCTGAGCAGTTCTCTTAGGTTGTTCGCAGATGATGGTGTAATTTACCGTCTACTAAGGTCATCCGAAGGCCAGTATCAGTTGCAAAGCGATTTAGAAAAGATTGCTGTATGGTGTGGTAGGTGGCAGTTGACGCTAAATAACGAAAAGTGTGAGATGATCCACATGAGTTCCAAAAGAAATCCGTTGGAATTCGATTACTCGATAAATAGTACAATTCTCGAGGCTGTCAATTCAACTAAGTACCTGGGTGTTAAAATTACGAACAACTTCAGTTGGAAAGACCACATAGATAATATTGTGGGGAAGGCGAGCCAAAGGTTGCGTTTCATTGGCAGGACACTTAGAAGCTGCAACAAGTCTACTAAAGAGACAGCTTACTCTACACTCGTTCGTCCTCTGTTAGAATATTATTGCGCGGTGTGAGATCCTTACCAGGTGGGATTGACGGAGGACATCATGTAGATGCTGATGTAGATTGACTCGTTTCCGGTGATCCAGTTCAGCGGCGTCACTCTTTACACCGCCTCAAGCTTGGCTCAGCCTGGAGCACAGAAACGTGTGGCTAATGAGCAGCTGCTCGACCACTGTGGCCCATTCTCACCATCTCCCTACACACAGTTGTGGTTTTACGTGGACCGCTGCAACTCATGAGTGGTTGCTCCTGGTGCTTTCTGCTCGTCAGTGCGTGAGATCTATCTGGTCTCGGTATATCCGTGGTCATGCCCTCGCGTGTCCACTTTAAAATCACATTACCAGCAATGTACCTGAGCAGCTTCAGAAAGGTATGAAAGTCGCTGATGGATTTGTTGCGCACGTCAGCGATCACTGAGTTCTACTGACGGTTCTGCTGTTGCAGCTTCTCTACTGAAGTCACAATAATCACTACCTGTTTCAATAATGGCGCGTCGGCATCTCGTGACATATAGTGGTCAACTCCGCATCACATAAGAGTTTCGAGATACTTTTGATCAAATAGTGTAATAGAAAAGCTTACGTCATCTATTTAAGAGGCTGTAGCATGTCACATAATTATTCTGATCGAATTATATGAACTCATACATCCTGTTACATAGGCGAGCAATCCTCTTCTGTTATGCAATTGAAAAATATCGAGAATGACACAGGGATGATGTCCTCCTCTTGAGAAAAACGAATCTGAACTGACACACTTCGTAGTGAACTGTTACTTTGGAATCGCACAATAATCGAAATAACGATCGTAAACAAATATTCACATCTAATAAAGATTCCCGCGGAAAATAATGTTGTTTTCTAAAATAATGCAGAACTGTGGTCGCAACTAAACAGACATCCGCGATCCGTGACATGGCGCCTGAAACCACGCGGCCACTGTGCAGGGCTGAGTTTTAGAAACAGAACTTCATCTATAGTCTGTAGTGACCACGAGTCGTAGGAAGCAAAGGGGACCTGAATCAGATACTTCTGTGCCGTGTGTGCCCTCGCAGATGATGCTTACGACGTGATGTACGACAACCCCATGCATATTTTCTCTGTCCAGTCGGGAAAATTTCCAACTTTCAGGATACGTTATTGCGAAACTGGTGACTCAGTATTGCCGTAAGAGAAGTCTTTCACGGCTTAACAAGGTGCTAGAGATAAATGTCACTAGGCAAACTGGTTCCTGCATAATGCGACTCCCGTGTCGGTCTAGTCAGTTTTCTGGCGTCACATGCTAAGTGCTAGTTACGAATGTGAGATTTCTTCTAGATATTTCCGACTCACGTGGCGATGCCTTAGGGACCGTTTCGTCCAGCCGTTACAAAGGAAGAGTACAGAGTTATCCAATCTTCAATAGACAAAAGAGTGCAAATTTCCCCTGCAAAATCAATTTTGTTCAGAATCCTGAACCGATGTTTTGTCGAAGTAAAGGGCGACTGGATGTTAAGGTCAAAGTAATTTTGACAGTTGCGAAGTGTATGGTTGAAAAAGTCGTTGGAAGAAAAAGAGCTGTTCGGCCCAAATTAGCTCCGCGGCCACCTCGGCTCTGGGGATGACGGTTTTTGTTTTCGTTCGCGTGCTCGAGTGGGAGCACTTGAGAGTGGCGAAATCTGACAGTCCAGAAATCGAGTCCTGAGTGCAGCTTTCCGTGTAAGGTTGGCTCCAGGAACATTTTAGTCTCTTGTGGATGCACGCCGCTTGGACACGGAAACTGCTGGAAACTCTCCAGGTCTACTCTGACGCGGGCTCTCATCGATGCTGTTTGTTTTCGGTTCGTTCGTGAAAATAGGCGCCGAAGTGTGCCGCTATCTTAGCTATTGGCGTGTATTGGCTGGAGCCAGATGTGCGTTCGGTCATCGTGGTGAGAATCCGGTAGCGTTGCGAGAGAATGCAGACGACCAGCGCGATCCCCGGAATGAGGAGCGCACGCAGTCTGCTCTGGATGAGGGAGCAGACACGGTGCTGCCGCAGTAAGGCGCGTGCACAGCATCCCAGAGAAAGCCGAGGAACGTCGGAGAGTGGATTCAGCCGGACGTTGGTCGCGAGAGCATTTGCGTTCCGCTTCTCGTCCACACCAGACGAACGGCTTTGGCGCCAATGTGGAATCGCAGTTGGCTGTGGTAACTCGCCGACGTTGCTCCCGTTTCGTTATTGTTATGAAACAGCGTTGTAACTACAATTCAGTAGGCCGGTATTATGAGGAAGCATAGGGGTTTAGCAGTCGTCACATGTGCAGCGTTTATTTCACTGCAAGAAGGTGATCATCAGGGAGTCGTGTGTTGGGACAAAATTAATGTCGACCTTAAAGCTGAATTGGAATATGGACTATTTAAAAACTTTTTTCCAAATGAAAGGTACAGATATGGAATTGTTATGGAGTTGTGTAGGCCTTAAAACTTCCAACGATAACACCTGTTTTAGGAGAGCTGTTAATACTCACTCACAGTCTTGCTTGTTTCTCTTTGTCACTCACCTCGAAAAGATCTCAGTAAAGACACAACATTCTTTTTTGCATCGTGCTTACCACTTTTTGACATCTGAGTTATTTTCCTGCAAGCGTCTAGTCTTTTACTGCGTTTTTATAACCGCAGTTCGTTGGTGCCATAAACATTCCCATTCACGCTAAAACTCGATACTCTCTCCATATTCTACTCTGTACTCCAGTATTTTAGACACAATAAATACGTACACTTAGCGAGAGCAGGTACTGCCTGCAGAGGCAACAGCGACTGTTGATTTGAGTTTTCCAGGACAGCCAGAGGTGTCACTCAGCAGGTTTCATTGACTGTTTCCGCTCTTTAACAGCCAGCTACTGTGCTTTGAACTGTAAATGCCACAGTTTGTCATTATCATCTTGTTAAATTAAATAGTGAAACTGGTAAGTAAAACCATAATAAGTGCGACTTGTGTCTGTTCTGAAAAGAAGGCACCCGTTCTAGAGACACAACAAATGGCTTAACCAAAGAACATTCACACAGTGTCGACATGAGGAGACGAGTCCGACTGCCAGCGCTTTTATGTTAGACCGATGCGCAACCGAGGCCACGCGCCTCGCTGGCTCCGACTTGCCGCCCCAACACACCAACCAAATCTCGGCGGTCTCTCGTGAGCCCAGTGTGTACGCGCCCTAAGAGTTCCCGCACATGCTAGCGTTTGCATTCGAATCTCGTTCATCCTCATGGACAACAATGTCTCCTCTCTATCTCTCAAGGCTGTTTCCCACTCTTTTTACAAGTTTCAACTCTATAGTGGCTGGACGATTTTTGATTCATCTTTGGTGTAATTTTAGTAATTCATAATCCCGTAGAGAATCGGCGCTTACTGTGGACAATAATGCATTGAGAATTGGTAATGTCCCGCTCTGTAAAGGCTTCCTCGCTTTTCATTTGTGTCAATGTCTCAATATCCAGAAAAAATTATTTGACGTTCTACCTCCCTGTTCCGCGTCTGTGGCTTTTTCGCTGTCCCTTATTCTGCAGCGCTTTCTGGCTGAAACACCTCCTGTAGGTTTCGTTCTCCAATGCTGCCGTGGCCGCTGAGACAAAGATGTCTCCGGTAAGCTAATATTTACCTGAAGACAGCGAGGATGCTACAGTTACGTCATCAGGTCCGTTAGCCACCATCAAAACTATTTCACTTCTCGTTGTTATCTCACCGAAGTGTTTCTATTGAGACTAACATACCTGACCTTCATTTAATAAGCTTCGGCTGTTCCGAAATTCCGGTTACAAACTTGTAGGACTTGTAGAGGGGAGTTAGTACGCAACATTTTGAATAGGAACCCATGTCCGGGAACATACCGTTTCCGAGCGTGTTTGAGAACGTGTTTCCTAGGTGGGTACGCAGCGGGGTAATGATGGTGGACGGCGGTTACGTCGGATCGGCTGATGTATTTTGAAGCCTGTCCTACCTCTCTGACTTGGTTCAAGCCAGATTCACGTGTCTGTTAGTGCTGGAGCAACGTGGTTGAGCACACGTTTGCGGAAAACACCGACGTGATTTTTCTGAATCCCAGGAGGAGATCAGTGTTCAACATCCCGCCGAAAACGAGGTCATTAGAGAAGGTGCATGAGCTCGGGTTAGGGAAAGACGGGGAAGGAAATCGGCCGTGCCCATTCAAAGAAACCATCCCGGCATTTGCCTGAAGCGATCTAGGGAAATCACGGAAAAGCTAAATCAGGATGGCGGGACGCGGGTTTCAACCGTCGTCCTCCCGAATTCGAGTCCAGTGTGCTAACCACTGCGCCACCTCGCGTACCCTTTTCGCCACAATTACGCAACGGCTTCGAGAAAAGGTACATTCACCGATTCACCGTCAGCAGGCGTGGATGTGGTGCTCCAAGGAGACACCGCACATCCGAACTGGAATGGGGCGTACCGCATCACGTTCAAGAGGTTCCGTCAAAGACTACGCTATCAATTTCTTTGGTTATTAATGAGTGGAATTATGAAACAAGTAATACGTCACGACTAATCGATTACTTGCAAAAATGGTCGCGTTACCGACATCTTTTCAATTGGTTGTATCACGGAATGACACCGGACATGAGTTGCAATTGAAAATATTATGTACTCACTCTCCTATACAAGTCCTGGAAGATTGTAACAGGAATTCCCGAACATGGTGTATACAAGGTGAGTCAGAACTCGACCTACAAAATCTGCAAGTTGTTCGGGGACTTTTTCCTGAGTATTTTGATACAAAGAGACCAGTGGTCTCCAGTGGCGCGTAATTGCATTTCCTTTAATTTCTTGCTTCATCTGTCTTTGTATCCATGTTATACTGAAGATAGCTTCGTAACGCATCAAATCTCGAGCCGGCCGGAGTGGACGTGCGGTTCTAGGTGCTACAGTCGCAGGTTCGAATCCTGCCTTTGGCGTGGATGAGTGTGATGTCCTTAGGTTACATAGGTTTAAGTAGTTCTAAGTTCTAGGGGACTGATGACCTCAGAAGTTGAGTCCCATAGTGCTCAGAGGCATTTGTACCATTTTTGAAGCTTCAAATGTCGACGGCATCCACTGCGTGTCGTCTTGCGTTCGGTACTGTTCGTTTCTGATTCTTTTTTTTTCTCGGATGAGTTAGTCACGCGTTAACAGTGATACACAGCAGTACGGATGGGTTGACTGACGTAGTTTGCCGAAATTACGTGTAGTACGGCTTCACTGAATGCAGTTGAAATGCCGCACGACGCCGGTCAGCTGAGGTGTTCTCTCATCGAAGCAACCGCATTAAAAAGCTTTTGGGACTGCGAGAGTGTTGTTGCATAACTCTGTTGTCGTGTTAAAGTCGTTTCCAATGTTGTGAAGGTATTTTCCCATAAATAAAAGTAACTGGTGTGACATACTTGACAAACAACCGAAGCCAACATGTAACAGAAACCGGTATGTTGTCCTCGACGCCAAGTGCTCGACAGAGAAAATAATATGATCGGTGCGGACCACAGTTACTATAAATGATCTGGCGGGCAGGATAAGCAGCAGTCCGATGGAGGAGGTCAGAAGACAGTTTCTAGTTCATGATATGAGTGGCAGCAAGCTCTAAATGTAGAAGACGTAGGTTAATCCAGTAAGTAGTTTGAATACAGCATTGTGGCGTGACGTCGATTAAATGTAAGGGCGTAACGTTGCAAAGCGATACGAAATGGACTGAGTGTGTGAGGACTGTATTGGGGAAGGAAAATGGTCGTCTTAGGTTCAATGGGAGAATTTTAGGAACGGGTGGTTCGCCTGCAAAGGAGGCTGCATGTAGGACACTCGTACGACCTACTGTTTAGTGCTGTTTGCGTGTGTGGTATCTTAACCGGGTCGGATTAAAAGAAGTAATTCAGAGGCGAAGTACTAGATTCTTTTACTGGGGGGTTCGAACAACGAGCAACTATTACGCAGCTGCTTCGGGAACTCAAAATGGGATTCACTGGAGGTATGGCGATGTCCATTTCGAACAGTTTCGGGAAATGTAGAAAGCCGACATCTGAAGCTGACTGCAGAACGATTCTACTGCCACCAACGTACATCTAGCGTAAGGACCGCAAAGAGAATGTCAGAGACATTAGGACTCCTGCAGAGGCATACAGACAGTCGTTTTTCCCTCGGCCTGTTTGAGAGTGGAACAGGAAAGGACATGGCTAGCAGTGGCACAGAGTACTCCGTGCCAAGCGCCACACAGCCGCTTGCGGAGCAGGTACGCGGATCAATAAATGATAATTATCTCATTACTCTGTTACGAGCCGCTGGACACAACGGCTCGTGTTCCCCGGAAGGACCTCCGAAATTTTTTCTGTGGTCTTATAGTTCACCCTGTTTACTAACACCAACTAGAACAACCACCACCACCATATTGTGATGTACTTACCTTTAAAGATCGACGGTACATTACAGTTACAGAAGCTTCTGAAAACCACACTGAAGGACAGAATGCAATCTGTCAAAGAAACACGACTATGATGTCTTCAGCTTCTGGTTTAAAGCTCAATACACGAATTATTATTCCATCCGTGCTATCGGTATAATTTACAGTTAAAGACTTCCTTTCGTCACTCACCCTTTTATTCCTGTGGGTCCTCTCATCCAACTGACAACTGAACGCTTCTAATGACTCACTTCTTTTAACTCTCTTCTTTCTCTGTTTCGAGGCTTTGCTAGTTACAAAACATCGAAAACATCATTCTGCTTCTCTAAGTGTATTAATTAACTAGGCAAATTAACTAAATCAACCACGAAATGCTTCACTGCTAAGTACAGTGAAGAGTCAAAGAAACTGATACGCCTGCTTAATATCGTGTAGGGACTCCACGAGCACGCAGAAGTGCCGCTACACGACTTGGCGTGGACTCGTCTACTGTCTGAAGTACTGCTGGAGGGAACTGGCGCCATGAATCCTGCAGGGCTGTCCATAGATCCGTGAGAGTACGAGGGTGTGGAGATCTCTTCTGAACTGCACTTTGCAACGCATCCCAGATATGCTGAATAATGTTCATGCCTGGGGAGTTTGGTGGCCAGCGGAAGTGTTTAAACTGAGAAGTGTGTTCCTGGAGACACTGTAGCAATCCAAGAAGTTTACAGTGTCGCAAGTCTGTCGGAATGCACAATGGACATGAATGGATGCAGGTGATCAGGCACGATGCTCACGTACGTGTCACCTGTCAGAGTAGTATCGAGACGTATCAGTGGTCCCACATCACTCCAACTGCACACGCCCCACGCCATTACAGAGCCTACGCCAGCTTGACCAGTCCCCTACTAACACATAGTGTCCATGGACTCATGAGGTTGTCTCCATACCAGTACACGTTCATCCCCGCGATACAATTTGAAACGGGACTCGTCCGACCAGGCAACATGTTTCCGTTCATCAACAGTCCAATGTCGGTGTTGACGGGCGCAGGTGAAGCGTAAAGCTTTGTGTCGTGCAGTAGTCAAGGGTACACGAGTGGGTCTTCGGCTCCGAAAGACCATATCGATGATATTTCATTGAAAGGTTCGCACTCTGACACTTGTTGATGGCCCAGCAGTGAAATCTACTGCAATTTGCGGAAGGGTTGAACTTCTGTCACGTTGAACAATTCTGTTCAGTTGCCGTTGGTCCCGTTCTCACAGGAAATTTCCGCCCTCCAGCGATGTCGGAGATTTGATGTTTTACCGAATTCCTGATATTGACGGTACACTAGTGAAATGGTCCTATGGGAAAATTCTCACTTAATCGCTACCTCGGAGATGCTGTGTTCCATCGCCCGTGCACCGACTATAGCAACACCTTCAAACTCATTGAAATCATGATAACCTGCCACTGTAGCAGCAGTAACCGATCTAACAACTGGGCCAGACCGTTGTTGTCTTATGCAGGCAATGCCGACCTCAGCGCCGTATTCTGCGTGTTTACATATCTCTGTATTTGAATACCCACGCCTACACCAGTTTCTCTGGCGCTCCAGCGTAAATGTACAGTGGTATTCTTTACGAGTGCAATAACGTAGCCATTGGAATAGCGCATTGCCGATGGGATGACATAATTGCCCAACGAAGACTGAATCCCGAATCGTATTATCCCTTACACTTTCCTACTGTGCAGTGGACCGTAACTGGGTCAACTTGTTTTAAGTAACGAAACAAGAACAGTTGCCTAAGTAACATCAATTGAAAGACAGGTTAAACGTATCAACCGAAATAGAGATGGATATCGCGATCGTGGGCAGTATTTCAATATATTCAGGGATCACGTAATATCCATCTGTTGTCCGCTCCAGATACACATCACCAAAAGACAGCGGTGGAGGACGAAGGATGGTGTGGGGGGGGGGGACGTAGAAGAAGATGGAGGAGCAGAAAAACAAGAACAGGAAGAGGCGGAGGTGCAGAAAGGAATCCTAAGTGGTGGGAGAGATGGCAGGACTGGGCGGTGAGACAGGTGGTAGTTAGTGGGGAGGGGGGAGTGGAATAAATGGTCCCTCTGGTGATGTGCTGACCGTAGAAGCACTGCTTCTGCACGATGCCACTTCTCATACGAAAAGTAGCGTTTCTCCTACTTGCTCTCTATTTCGGCTCCACAACACATGTGCGTTGCTTTTTTCTTGTGAAGATTCTTTTTGGAAAACGTTGTTGCTTAACCCAAGGTGTGGTGCACTTACTGGAGCTTAGTTATTGCGTGTTTCCTCTCCTTCTACATGAAAAATTTCCAAAATATATCTTACGAGAAGAAGGTAAAATTTATGAACTGAAAAGTTTCTTCCAGAACGTGTGAAATTGGCCAGATTATGTACACGGCTTTTGTGCGGCGTTCGTTTGCATTCCTGAGGCATTTTACAATTTCAGAACTGAATCAACTTTCTGAAACTCATACACCTTAAGTAGCAAGTGATGCAAAGCTACTCCAAGAACAGTGTCATTGAACACTTCGGCCACCTGCTTGCAGTACCAAGGTAATCTGCACCGCCGGGATAATGAACGAACTGAAGACAACACCCTTATTTGTCCCAATAATTGTGATGCTTACAGCGATGTATTTGTGTAAAACCCGTGTCCTCGGGAGTTAATTTGTTTCGTATTTCTTAACAGTCTATTTTGGACCATTGAAATATTTTCCAAGTAAACCCCGGCGCAGGTAGGCGCCAGTTTCTCAGTATGCTAGTAAGAAGCCAAGGACTGGCGTTCACATCACCTACGAACGGGACAAAAGAGATTGTTCGACTTCACATCACCGCCACAATATTACTCCCAGGTATTTGCATGATTAGTGCCTCTAACTGTCGCTAGTTGTGTAGTCAAACAGTACCACATTCTTATATTTTGGCAATTGCACAACTATGCACGTATCTACATCAAGAGCTAGTCACCAGTCACTGGAGCAGATTGATATTTAGACTAGTTCCGATTCGATATAACTATGAATTTGACCAGGAATGTAAAATACTGTATGTGGCTTGTGAAGTTGCACGAACGTTTCAGTTGCCACTTAGAATATTCTGCATTCACTTTCATTTACTTTTTGAAACCTGGCAGTTCATTTTATAACAAAAGCAACTGTATTCTGACAGCATCACCATGTTTCTCTGCTTTTGCGAAATTTAGATTTTTCATTGTCGATATACTATGACGTGGCTGTAGTCAGAGAGAGAGCAAAAATTGACATTCATTACTGATTTCTTTTACCTATCCTGTGGAAGTTCCTCATTGTCTTGTAGAGGTGATGGGATTCTTTGGTCATGGACGTTTCCTATCTATTTTCATATCATGTTCTTATACTGATAGATGCGACGTGTTCCTTTATTCGATTTGACATTAAATTTTTCGTCGTTGTTTTCTTCCAATTTTTATTTATTAATATGCCATTTATATTTGGCTTTAAATGTCTTCCAGCTCTGTTCTATACACCGGGTCTTGCTACTCTGACGTTTGTAACTGGCACATTCTTCCAGCCACGAATTCTCTTTGGTTTCATGGAAGCGTGGTTTTATCGTGTACTGAGTTTATAATACTTGGAAAGTAAACAGCGAAACAGTTACAGCGCAGGCAAAAATAGCAAATCTCAGTTCCACAAAGTACAAATACACGAATCTAGCGACTTATCGTACACAGTAGCAGCAGTAAAAAATCACAAGAAACACTCGAAAATGTTATAGGCGTCAAGTCAAGAGAATCTCAACAAGTGCTGGAGATATCGGCTTAAACTTAAAAAAATTATGTACACGCAGTACAGTTAATAAATAAGAAGAAAACCCTGATCTGTCGTATTTTGTCTTAAAAACAGTTCATATAGTATATTTATGACACTGTCGGTGTGGGACGATCTTCAGTGTACGGTCACTGAAGACAAGTTCACAATCCAAGTTCGCTAAAAAAGCATTTTATAGGATAACCGGTTTATTGTAAAACATAAGATCCGAGCACGACAGCATGGTTGTGTCGGAAGCGGTCATCCAGTGAATGTTCTAATGTGTGTGTATTCTTAAGGGACCAGACTGCTGAGGTCACCGGTCCCTAGACTTATACACCACTTAAACAACACACACACCCACACCCGAGGGAGGACTCGACCCTCCGGCGGGAGGGGCCGCGCAAACCGTGACACGGCGCCTCTAACCGCGCGGCGGTCACGCAATAAAATGCTTTCATAGAGGTCTTAGCTTGTGAAGTTTTCTTTAGTTGACAGTTGAAAGAGTGCTGCTGCTGTTGCGTGCGTGTGCGCGTGAGTGAAGCCGCAGGTTGAGACAGCGCCGCCTAGCGTATAGAGCGCCAGCGTGCGTACCTACTGCAGGCAGCGCATACACACCCCTCCTTGCTCTCCAGTCTGCCCGCTGCGACTGCCGCCACGGGACTGGAGTTGTGTTCACGTAACTTCTGCATCCCCGAGTGAAAGTCGATTACCTTCAAATTTCCACCTCCCCTACCTCCCACTGTTTCCTTAATTCCCCTTCGCAGTTTCTCTCTCTTGTCCCTGTTCTTCACGACTACACAAACGGATAGGTAGCTGAAGAGTCACGTGCGCTAAGAGGTTTCGTCCAGTACAAGATTCTAAGTTTTCTCCAGTCACAGTGAGACGCCATTTCTGTAAGCTTAGGCTGTCACAACGAGTAGTGGCCTATAAGCATTGGTCTGAAGTATTTTGACACCTTGTTCTCATGCCTTAGAAAACAGCAATCACTGGACAGTAGATTAGTGAGCAGCTGAACATTCACGGTGAATTCAGCCTGAGCTCTAAGTGGTTTAAGGTAAATTCACACTCTCTCTCTCTCTCTCTCTCTCTCTCTCTCTCTCTCTCTCTCTGTCTCTCTCTCTCTCTCTCTCTCTCTCTCTCTCTCTGGCCAGTAACCTACAAGCCACTTCCCGAAGAACGACGTGCCTCTCTTGGACCTTTACGTTTGCCTGATAGGTCTGCAATGTACCAGGCGCATCTCAAAATTTCGGTGGATGGTCTCGGAAAATAGAGAACAAGAACTGTAAATGGAATAGCCTTACTAGCTTTCAAAGTAAGCACTCTTTGCTACAACGCACTGCTGACTTTAAAGTTGTTGAAAACTGTCAGCAAGCACGTTTTGTGAAATCGCTCGAAGCACCGTAGTGGCGCGTTGTTGGATATCAGAAACGTCTGCGGATGTTGGCGAGCAATAGTGCCAGCAACTGTCTTCGCTTATCTTCAACTGTTCTGCTCTCATGCTCAAAGACACACGCCGTTTTCCGCAAGCCTAGGTCGTTCTCGTTCGATGTTATCTGGGATTGTGCGTGTTGACCCAAACACTGTTCATTCCACACACCGTCCTTTCCATATCTATAAACCGCTCACTCAGACACTTTTTACTCACTGGTTGAATACGGTATACCTGCATTGACATTCCACGAGTCTTCGACGCCGTTTCCCTAATTTGAAGCAAATTTCATGTTAAAGTATTGCTCCATTTTGCAGTAACAGGAGTGTGACACTCCGAGCGAGGTGGCGCAGTGGTTACCACTCTGGACTCGCATTCTGGAGGACGACGGTTCAATCCCGCGTCCGGCCATCCTGATTTAGGTTTTCCGTGATTTCCCTAAATCGCTCCAGGCAAATGCCGGGATGGTTCCTTCTAAAGGGCACGGCCGACTTCCTCCCCCACTCTTCCCTAATCCGATATGCGATATAACCGCTGACCTCGCTGTTTGGTCCCCCCCCCCTCCCCCCAAAAATCAACAAACCGCCCAACGAGTGTGACAGATGCTTGCGGATGGATATCCAACAACGGGTGACCACCGAGCTTCGAGCGATTCCGCAAGAAGCGTATCCTGGCGGTTTCCAAAACCTGTATCAGCAGTGTGCTGTAGGTAATGAAAATTACTTTCAGAATCTGTAAAGGTATTTTGTTTATAAACGTTGCTTCCTTTGAAACTTCCTGGCAGATTAAAACTGTGTGCCGGACCGAGACTCGAACTCGGGATCTTCGCCTTTCGCGGGCAAGTGCTCTACGAACTGAGCTACCCAAGCACGACTCACGCCCCGTCTTCACAGCTTTACTTCTGCCAGTACCTCGTCTCCTACCTTCCAAACTTTACAGAAGCTCTCCTGCGAACCTTGGTAGAGCACTTGCCCGTGAAAGGCCAAGGTGCCGAGTTCGAGTCTCGGTCCGGCACACAGTTCTCATCTGCCAGGAAGTTTCATATCAGCGCACACTCGGCTGCAGAGTGAAAATCTCATTCTGGTTGTTTCCTTTATTTTCTGAGATCACCGAACTTTTCAGACGCACCTTGTAGATGTTTGACAACTTGTTAAGTTGTGGTCCTCCAAAACCAAGATCACATATAAACTCCACGTAAGAGGTACTTCAGAGCTACATTCGTGCCTTCTTTGATTCACTCGTGCTACGCTTAAGAGTCTCCGGTAGCAACACAATGGGGCTTCAATCAATACGGAAGAGATGACGTACATTTGTGTAGTACTAGCCATGTGTGCGTCGTCATTGATGCGTTTCTCCCTTCCTCTTCACGAAGATCTGCGCACCGAGCAACGACTGCCAGTGCCCGTGTGCATGCGTGAGTTAATGCTGTGAAATGTGTGGCGCCATTTGTACCCTTGTAACTTTGATTTTGCCAGGTTATGCCACTTCGATGTAGCCAGTAAAAACAGGTCAAAGACATGTATTGATGTCTACAATGCATTGTTATTAGTTTGTCACTAGGACGGTTATATACACACATTAATACAGAACTGCTTTTATCCGTAGTGAATTTTTACTGCCGATTCGGCGAGATGTACAGTGCATGTTCAAGAAAGTTATAACTGAAAAAAATAGGAACTGAGTGATGGAGCTCTTAAGAGACCAAGACTCCACCATGTTTTCCTCAACACCTTCCATTTATGGATGTTACCAGCAGTACGCAATACGCGTGGTAAGGGCAGGGCCAACAGGAGACTGGACATCACTCGTGCTGTGAGTTTCCTCTTTATTCTAACAGAACCCACTGAGCTACGTTTACTAAACATGTACTGGTAAAACACCTCCGGTGGTACTCACTACTAACAAACAGAATAATTTACAATCATAAAAGTGTAACACACTTATTGATAGAAAACAGATTAAATAGCAGTACACCAAAAGAGCCAAAAAATTCTCTCTCGAGAGAAAATGTAAGATTTACCGTCCAAAATAGAAGTATAATCTGCGAATAGCATCACATAAGAAAATTACTATAGCGCCTGGCAGTAGAGGTGCGCAAGGCACGTAAGAAAAACTACCAGAAGAATGTTGATGTTAAACATTGCGTTCTGAATGGTACAAATTGTCATTGAGAACCTTCATGAAATTACCAGATCTCATATGTAGTAGTGTTCGGCCAGTGCAAAAACCAACACTGGATATAAGGAGTAAGATTAATAAAGATTAAGTTGGCCGAGCCACACTCGCATGAACATATTTAAGTGAATAAGTATAGTAATTACTTAATGGACCAATTAACGTGTTAACACTTCAACAGTTTACATGAGCTAAAAAAAAAATAAAACTGGAAGCAGAGCTGCAGCAGGTGCAGCAGGTGCGCACACCGACGTGCTGTGCGATCCTGTCTGGGAACGGCTGCCCGTTCGGCCGAGCGCGGACTTGTCTGCCGTTCCGGACCGTGCGCCTGCTCTGTTAACCAGGCAGATTTCATCCAAGTCCCACCAAAGGAAACATGAGTGGTAGCGTAATTAACGGAGAAGTACAGAATTTAGTACAGGTATTGGGCCATGCCTCCACTGTAGAGGAACACAGCCGCACGACAATCAAAGTTACAGCGACAAGAAACAAGGAAGAATTTGTCAATGAGTTAACGGAGTGAAATCAATGAAACTTGTAAGGTGGCCAAATTCTAAACATAGTTCCTAATATAGTTACCGAGCGAGAAGTTCGACTGCCAACCACAAATTTACCAACCTCGCGCCACCCGGGCGAAGGGTAAAGAAGTAACCGCCACGTGGGGCGGAGCGCTAAACCCCGAGATGATGCGTTGGGTTGGCTAACGAACCCCTGACTAACAGCAGATACATCATGACCTTTTGAATAACATTACAGCCACGCACAAGATAGCAGCAACAAGCGCAAAATGAAGTCCTCTCTGAGAGAGAGTTATTACGATTAAGAGGCACCACCCTTAAAACAAAAAACACAGTCAAACTTAGTGTTATAAACACCCAGTAAGACAATAGATGAAATTGTGCGCTCCAGTAATAGTATATGGAGCACATGAAATGAACTCACTTAATACATAAATACGCACCTCCACATACCCGACGGCTTACAGCTGCCAACTAGGAAGTTGAGACCGAACTTGGTAAATTACACTCAGGTTGGAGTATTAATTAATGAAAGAAATTCAGTAGTTTTATATGAATGCACACGCAACTTTTGTGCCTAGGCGCAGAAGCGGGCTCAATAACTAGTAGCCAGATACGGAACCGGACGTGAACCTGTGACAACCAACCAGAATGATACGGAAGTAAACTGTCACAGTACAGGAAATGGCAATTGCAGCAATGCTTGGTGCCGATGCTCGCCTCACCCGCACCCGATAAAGCGAATCGGAAGCTCACCAGACATAGCCGTAGAAGGATCCGGGGAGGACAGCGTGCAGCCGACACGAAGCAGTTCCCCACACGTCGAAAGGTTAGCAGCCAGCCGCAACCGAGGTAATAAGGTTCGCAGTCCAGGAACCTGCCTGTGTGTGTCTTCCTGATAGCGCTGCTACGCCCTGAGCCGGGAACTGCCAACTGCTCGCCAGGCCTTCAGGCTTCAAGTGCCGCCTCACCCCGAGCGAACTTTTTGACTTCGCCAGTCTGGCTGTCACTGCCCTCGCGCCTCGCCACGCTCCACCGGAGACCACGGGCCGACATATCGACCGTGCAGCGGTTCGACTAGTAGTTTCTAGAATTGATCCCAAGCACAGACTGTGTTTGGACGTTAATTTTTGTTCGACAGTTGTCTAATGTTTTCTTAAGTTTCGAATGCTCCTTTGACCATGTATCTAGTTTTAGGTTTACTAAACGCTTATTTCGTACTTGTATGTATACGTTTTTGCTCATTGGTAATTCATATTCTAATTGCAGTAGGCTAATTACATGTAACGTATCTTGAATGGGTGTGCAGGACCCTGGAGATGGACCTACTTGGCTCTGAAATCAGTTTCGTGTAGATTTGACATCAACAGATACAGATGAGTAGAATAACAGAAAGGGAAAGAGGGCAGTACAAATACGCATTTTTCATATCTTTATCAGCTGACTTTACTTCCGTCCTCTGTCGACATGGAAACTGCAAAATACTGCTTATTTCCACTTATATCTGCTAAAGTAGGGAAGTTGAATATGTAACGTCTGCATGTTGTTCTGATTGTTTTCATTATGTCACCATTATCTAACTTAACGAAAGGACGAAAATTAATTACAGCTTTCGTTTACAATTCATAGGTACTCAAAACATTCATGGGTCTCCTAATACAGGGCGCCAATTGCGAGTATCGGTAGTAATGCGAAGCGTCCCCTGTTTAAATTAACTGAAGGTCAGGCCTTTTATTCTCCTCAGCGTGTCTCTGTAATTTAACGGAATTAAGTTGAATTCTCTTGTCCCACCAATTTAGCTACAGTAAAAGAGACGACGTTCAGAATTGAACGTTTCGTGTCAAGATTATCAGAGAGCAGACATCAATTTAAGTGATTAAATCCCCCATTTCGGCGTTCACCTGCAGTGACTTCTGAAAAACACAAAAAACCACACCTGTAATAACGAGAGGAATTTGCTCCATGCTCCTCACCAACGCAAGCTCAGTGTTTTCATAACTGTGCTACATCTCTCATCACGTATTTCAAGTCACTTCTGTTGCGCAGTGACAATCATAAACAATGTGAGGTTTTTCTTTTTCTCACTCGTTGTGCTGATTGGGTTTAGTAGCTAAAACAGTCGGCATGCCCAGTAGACCCGATACCTCACATCGGAATGTTTTCAGATTACGTCACTCAAAAATTTCGGCAGTAGCGTTAATTTACAAATCTGCAGAAAATATACACTCCCTTTAAGAGAGAGAACTAATGTGACACGTTATGTTAATTACACTACTGGCCATTAAAATTGCTACACCAAGAAGAAATGCAGATGATAAACGGGTACTCATTGGACAAATTTATTATACTAGAACTGACATGTGGTTACATTTTCACGCAATTTGGGTGCTTAGATCGTGAGAAATCAGTACCCAGGACAACCACCTCTGGCCGTAATAACGGCCTTTATACGCCTGGGCATTGAGTCAAACAGAGCTCGGACGGCGTGTACTGGTACAGCTGCCCATGCAGCTTCAACACGATACCACAGTTCATCAAGACTAGTGACTGGCGTATTGTGACGAGGCAGTTGCTCGGCCACCATAGACCAGGCGTTTTCAATTGGTGACAGATCTGGAGAATGTGCTGGCCAGGGCAGCAGTCGAACATTTTCTGTATCCAGAAAGGCCCGTACAGGACCTGCAAGATGCGGTCGTGCATTATCCTGCTGAAATGTAGGGTTCCGCAGGGACCGAATGAAGGGTAGAGCCACGGGTCGTAACACATCTGAAATGTAACGTCCACTGTTCAAAGTGCCGTCAATGCGAACAAGAGGTGACCGAGACGTGTAACCAGTGGCACCCCATACCATCACGCCGGGTGATAAGCGAGTATGGCGATGACGAATACACGCTTCCGATGTGCGTTTACCGCGATGTCGCCAAACAAGGATGCTGTAAACAGAACCTGGATTCGTCCGAAAAAATGTTTTCCCAATTGTGCATCCAGATTCGTCGTTGAGTACACCATCGCAGGTGCTCCTGTCTGTGATGCAGCGTCAAGGGTAACCGCAGCCATGGTCTCCGAGCTGATAGTCTATGCTGCTGCAGACGTCGTCGAACTGTTCGTGCAGATGGTTGTTGTCTTGCAAACGTCCCCATCTGTTGACTCAGAGATTGAGACGTGGCTGCACGATCCGTTGCAGCCATGGGGATAAGGTGCCTGTCATCTCGACTGCTAGTGATACGAGGCCGTTGGGATCCAGCACGGCGTTCCATATTACCCTCCTGAACCCACTGATTCCATATTCCGCTAACAGTCATTGCATCTCGACCAACGCGAGCAGTAATGTCGCGATACGATAAACCGCAATCGCGATAGGCTGTAATCCGACCTTTATCAAAGTCGGCAACGTGGTGGTACACATTTCTCCTCCTTACACGAGGCATCACAACAACGTTTCACCAGACAACGCCGGTCAACTACTGTTTGTGTATGAGAAATCGGTTGGAAACTTTCCTCATGTCAGCACGTTGTCGGTGCCGCCACCGGCGCCAACCTAGTGTGAATGCTCTGAAAAGCTAATCATTTGCATATCACAGCATCTTCTTCCTGTCGATTAAATTTCGCGTCTGTAGCACATCTTCGCGGTGTAGCAATTTTGATGGCCAATAGTGTATTTACAGCAACTGTAAATCACAGACATCGATTTATTATGAAGTAGGTTATGCAAACCACTCATAATTTACGAAAATGTTTGTAAGCGTCCGAAACTTCCTAAAAATATATATTTTTAGCGTAAACATGTAATGAAATTTGGGATCTGTTAGTTGTGGACGGGGATACTGAGGCCGAATTTTCTGATAAAGAACAGTTAACTTTACAGCTGACGATATGATACTACACAGTAGGCCTATATCACGTTTCTCAAGTGCATAGGTTATGTTTACAACTGATATGTTCATACTATACGGTACGTTATGTGGACAGTATATCGTGCCGTGCGGGGTAGCCACGTGGTCGGAGGTTCGAGTCCTCCCTCGTGTGTGTGTGTGTGTGTGTGTTTGTGTTTGTTGTCCTTAGCGTAGGTTAGTTTCAGCTAGATTCAGTAGTGTGTAAGCCTAGAGAGCGATGACCTCAGCAGTTTGGTCCTATATGAACTTACCACAGAATTACAGTGTATCGTGGCAGTCGGCCGCTACCGTAAACAAACGAGAAAAGCTGGCTAAGGGGCGAAGTGTGGGGCGCGGGAATAAGCCCCGCCTCCCTTCGAAGGGCTGCCATCCTACGTCCGCGTTCTGTGCTTCCACGAAAGCAGGACTGACATAACGGTCAGAGGGATTGTTGATTCCTTTTGTTGTGCTGAGAGTCCCATTCGAATCCCCTAATGCACCACTCATTTCAAAATAAGAAAACGAGATAGAAAAGAAAGCAACCAATCCTCAAGGCAAAGCAAATAGGAGTAGACAAAGCATTTTTAGTGGCTACAGAATAATTGTTTTCTGCCCGACCTCTTACGCAACCATAGTTCAGAGCACTCCCCACCTAGAAATGCTACCTTATAGTGTCCGCATAATACCACGACACCTATCTTTACAACTGGCATGTTCATACTACGCTATCTCGACACCCATAGGAGTTTTGATAAAATAAACACGAAGAATACGTTTAAATTTTACTCCAAGCTTTTGTACCTAATCCTTCGAAATACATTTCTGTGACAGGAATTTAGTTAAAGTAAAGGCAAATGCCGAGAGTCTACTGCTATACGTATGTATAAGTAAGTAAACGTGGGAACTGCGAGGATTTTTCCGTTTAGCTAATTCTGCGTGCCAAAGATGAACACTGGAACTTCAGTATGTCTCACAAAAGTGACATGAAATGTGGGGCACAACAGGCGCACATCCTCATGGGGCGGCCAACATGGCTTTGGAATTCCTGGAGCAATTTCAACCATAGCTAACATGCAAAATATGTATTACTATCTCGAAAAGTATATTGTTAGGACGGGGAATAACCAGCACCCTCTGGGGTGTGTTGTGGGTGTAGCTATGGGTATGAAGGGGGTGACATGTAAAAGCAACCGAAAACGAATGATACTGGTTGTCAAATCCTTAACTGTGGGTTCACCGAAGAATTTATTCATTCTTCAAACCTAAGAGGAACCATAAAATATTGTGCGTAGTCAATTTTTGTGTTTAATTTTACGTTCATTTTGTTACAGGTTTTAGTTTGTAATCGCTATACTGCATTTATATTCTAAAAACGTTTAAGTGAACCTGTTTTACACTAAAGACAGATTTAATTGCTTTTCCTATCTGAGGTCCTATTACACTGTAAAAGAACTTTGTCACGTATCTTATATGAACATATTTTTAAAATATTTGACAAGATGGAGACAGAATTTGTGCTGCGCACATGTTTTTGCTGTCTGTGCACTAAACCACCTAATAATCTGACAACCCTGCGATAGTATGGTAGCAGATATTGTCTTAATGTTCTCGTTGGCGCATACGAGTATCTAAAAGTTCAGCAGAGACACACAGTTGCTTGCTTAGCTGAAATTTTATTTAATAAAAAATGGCTCTGAGCACTATGGGACTTTACTTCTGAGGTAATCAGTCCCCTAGAACTTAGAACTACTTAAACGCAACTAACCTAAGGACATGAGATACATCCATGCTCGAGGAAGGATTCGAACCTGCGACCGTAGTGGTTGCGCGGTTTCAGACTGTAGCGCCTAGAACCGCTCGGCCATACCGGCCGGCTTTATTTAATAAATCTGCAGTATCTGATTCAGGCAGGCTACTTCACCCCAGCGTTCAGTGCAATTAAAATGAATTAGGAATGTTCGGAGAGCACGTTTATTGAGTGAATACAGACGGAGTCATAGACCACGTGAAAAAAATTAGAGAAACACGAAGTGCGGAGAAAATAAGTTCTTTAAAATCCCAACGATCTTCAGCCATAATGAACGATCGACTTTCTAATACTCATAAATACAGTTCAACGGTCCACGGGCCTTTACATTTCTGGCGGATACATTACAGGGTGTTTATAAATGAATATCGGGGTTTTAACGCTTTATAATATTTATTACATTAAACTTACAGTTATAAATGATGTGTCAAATGAATGAGCAACTCAAACAGTTTTACCAAGAACCTTATAAATGTTCACTGGCATAGCGAAGTACGCGATTGGTTGAACTTCACTGCACCCAAGCGCTGGATAAGCAGCAAGGGCACCAGTGGCAGGACTTGCTTCGCGTGGCCTCCACTTTCATCCGACCTAACGCCATGCGATTTTTTCGTTTGGGCCTTCATCAAGGATCGTGTGTACGTGCCTCCGCTACCAGGAGACCTCCCTGAATTAAGGAACAGCATTGAAGCAGCTGTTACTACAATCACTGAAGACTCACTTATCAGCGTTTGGGAAGAACTCGGGCTGTAGACTTGATGTGTGCCGTGTGACAAATGGTGCTCACATTGAACATTTACAAGGTTCTTTGTAAAACTGTTTGAGTTGCTCTTTCATTTGACGTATCATTTATAACTGTAAGTTTAATATAATAAATACTATCAAGCGTTAAAACCCCGATATTCATTTATAAACACCCTGTAGATCAAAGAGCACATTATTTTTGATTCCTGAAACATTGTCTTAAGGGCGGAAAAGAGTTGAGATAATCCACCTGAATCTTCGACTGAATGAAAACTGGTTACTTACCCCAACTTGTCAACATTCCTCACAGTAAAGAGGACTGCAGAATGTGTCACAAAGAGAAATCTAATTCTCTCTGATCGGAAAAGCAACGAAATTTATGGCTACGAAAATGAAGCGCAAATGTGCAAAGCTTGCGACAGTCTCAAGATAATCCAGAATGAAATCGGATGAGATGCCCATTCGACTGTCACAGGACAAAGCGCGTAGGCCATGAGGCAAATCAGCACATCCAGTCCTTCCGGCAGCAGCAGTCGTGTGTTCTGTCTGCCAGCGCTCCTGTAGGCGGGCGCCAGTCAAAGCCCGCACGGCCCGTCAACACAAACCCTGCTGTTTCCTCTCTGCTTTAGTGGTCTGATAACGGACTATCAATACTTGAGACAGATGAGTTGTAGCACAACTAAGTAATTTTGAGTACTGGAGTAATTCTGTTACTGTTTTGTTAATGTTTTCTTATGAATAAATGTGATTATGTAATTTAATGCAGTATCTAAAAAAGAATTATGTAATAACATGTATTAAACACGCTGGTGTAGTTGGTACATTTGGAGTAGGGAACATTGTCGCTAGACGCGGGCGTAGTGGTGTGTAGCGCGATCTTTTCTGCACTAATGTGAGACAGAAACACTCAGGCTTAATGGTTGCTAGCGGCATGAAATGAAGAGCGGCAGATTACAAGGTATCAAACTGGAAGAACTGTATCTTACGGTGTTAATTGGGCACAGAGCAAAAAGCTTGAAGACGAGTTAATATGAAAGAACAACACTGTGGGCCCTAAATTGCTTATTGTGAAGCGACGCCAGGCACATTTAGCGTGCACCTCACCAGCAGACACTCACTGAAGCAAAACCAGGCCAACGTTAGTACCATCGAGGCCAACCGGCGTAGCAGGTTCACTTTATGAATGATTACCAACTTAACGGTAAAGCTATGATCCAAGTGCTTGAACCTGAACAATTATGAGGGTTGCCCAGAAAGTAATGCACCTCATTTTTTTCTTCAACTATTCTTTGATGCACATAACGAGAATTACACACACAAAAGAATGGTGTTTTATCTACCCACCCTATTTTTCCACCCCCTTCTGTGGCCTCCCGCCAGCGCGAAACAAGGGCGCGTAATCCCTGTCGGTAGCAATCCTTGCACTGGTAGCGGAGCCAGCGCTTCACTGTGTGAATCACCTGCTCATCGTCCTCAAAATGTCTTCCACGAATGGCATCCTTTAATGGGCTAAACAAGTGCAAGTCCGATAGGGCTGGGTCAGGGCTATAGGGTGTGTGGGGTAACACTGTCCAACTATGTTTTGCGATGTGTTATGCAGTCTTGAGTCTTTTGTCTGGCCGAGCGTTCTCGTGTTTCAGCTAAACATCGAGGTCGTCGGAAGCACGTCTTCAGTTTTATTGATGTGTTGACATATGGTTCTGAGTTAATGGTACCGCCTGTTGGCATCACATCAATGAGAATCGTACCTTCACAGTCCCCGAACACGCGTATCATGGCCGTACCGGCGGAAGCAGCTGCTTTAAATTTTTTCTTCTGTGGCAGTAGGAACGGCGCCATTCCATCGACAGTCCTTTTGTTTCGGGCTCAAGATGGTGAACCCAGGTTTCATCACCTGTCACAATCCGGGACAAGAAGGCCTCAAAACGTTGCAACAAATCGAGACAAATGTTTTCTCTGTGCGATTTGTGATGCACCGTTAGACACCGCGGGACCCATCTTACACAAACTTTTGAATATCCAAAATTGCGGATAATTTCATTCATTCATCCTTCCTTTGCCGATTGACAGATGCATCGCCAACTGTCGAGTTGTAATGCGTCAGCTCCCTGCAGCATGCCAGGCGTGAGAGCCGTGGATGGTCTCCTCGACCTCTGCAGATCGTGGAGCTCCGCCGAACCGCCTTCTGGTGACCTCACCCTCCGTGCCCAGCGACTAACTGTACTTCAGTCTACAGCAGAAGCTCCATAGCATCGCACGAGCGTTTCTGAAAATTCCCCACACTTTTTTTCTCTGCAGTGAGAAATTCAATGACGGCACGTTGCTTGTAACGTACATCAACCACAGACGACATTTTGAAGCAGTCCTGCAGCTACGCTATCTGCCGGAAGTGACGGAAACTTGGCGCGATCACTAAGGAGACTTGAGATAATACATACGTAACGTTTCGAATTCGTAGCATTGTTTTTGATTGAGAAAAAAAGCGTTGCATTGCTTTGTAGGCAAAGCTTTTAACAACAAGGGTCCAATCCTGTCGTTATTAATTAAAACCGAGTGTGTTTGTTGATGATACAAGGACTAAAACCGCTGAGCTAATGTGATTTTGATAATTTGTTTAAAAAATGTGGACACACGTCTTTCAGAGTAAAGTCTTACTTACGAAGAAACAGATTGCGTTGGAGGAATATCATCTGTTACAGACGAGTGTTTTAGGATTCCAAGACTGCAGTGTTCCATATCATCCACTAGATTCATTTTATAACATTAGTAGCTGACAGTCCCGGGATTGTCCGGCAACTCCTTTTGCCAATTTTCAGTTAGAAACGGAAACAAAAATTTAACTGTGTTTGTAGTGTGGTATCGAAAAGAAACTCATTGCCGTGTATTCGTGAACATACCTCTGACATTATGAAAGAATCGTATAAAGAAATATGTATAATGTACAAATGTATAAGTACAGCTGCATCACATGTCTATAACGGGATTTTATTAGCGCCTCTATGGAAACGCCTCTTCATAGCTCAGTAGACGACAGTTGTTTTCGCCTACAGCTGTTTGCGCTTAGCAGTTGAAAGCTGTCAGAAGCGCCGCCACGTGTCAGGAATTTCCTGAAGCCGACTCGACAGTGGGTGTGTCTTAGCAGTAAAGAATAAGCGTATAAAAGCTTCAGACATGATGCGGCATTTTTTTAATGCATCTCAGAGTCTGATGTCGTATCTCCTGCACTATGATAGATAGTTCGTTCTCAACCCGATACCCGACAGCGATTTTTACCTGGCAGTAAGGGATATGTGTACCAAGTTTGGTTCAAAGGGCTCCGTATTTGTGGCAAGTAACTATTTTTTCTTCCTTTCATAACGATGCGCATAGTATTTTTAAATTTGTTACGGCGTAATAACTGCTGATATTGATGTTGTGCTCTCTGCGTTGAGTCGATCTCCTCACGTGCGCAACATTTCTATAATCAGAGCGTGTCGTTTAGCGTATGTCTGCGCTTTAGGTAATTCTTTAATTTTAGCTGCAAGTTTTTTGGGTAGTGTGTCGCTACAAAGACTGGCAGCTATCTACGAACGGAATTTTCCGAGCAACTTATTTTGGTATATTAGTATTTGGAAAATCAATGAAAGCCAGCCTTGTGTCATTATGAGAATAAAAGTCAAAACTGTAATCAATCTGAAGGCTGGTTTGAAAGCAGCAATGTTTCTCTCGGCATGAAGCTACCGAAGGTGCTTTGCCTTCCTCTGGGGTTTGAACTAATTTACCTGCCAGTTATAGGAGGACCTACAGCTTAACGTAACCTTCCAATCACGGTGCAGCCTATCGTTTGTACCAGGTACAAATCACTGACTGATCTCTGTACCCTTTTATTTATGCTCGTACCCACCGGGAAAGACGCGAAATGTTTTATCAGAGGTCGTTCAAAACGATACAGTATATTATAGCTCGCATTCATTTATAGGTTCTTAAGTTAGGGAAATGTTTCGCAGTAGAGGAGAAAGATATTCTTAATTTTCTCACCAGGAAAATAGAGATCTGGATGTTGCCTGTGTGCTGTGAACGACAGAGAAAGATGATAAAATTAGGCATTCTTCTTGTTATGCCCAGATTGATCAGTGAGCCTTCGACCAGACGGTTAACAGACAGAAAATTCTGGACGATACTTTAGAATCTACACTGCTTGGCCCTTGCTAAGGAACAAATGCCAGTTGCTACGGAACACCAAACAAACGATAGTGAAAGGAGATGTAGAAGGCTGGATGTGTTAACTGAGTGAAGCCTGGACTCGAACTCTATGCATTCGATAGTTCATGCTGACGAAGGTTGTTGTGTATCCGATTAGTTCGACATTCCGTCTGCAAGACGACATTTGAGTGCTTACAACCGTGGACGAACAGTTGGACGGCTCGAAGCCGGTCACAGCGTCAATACTATGGCGAAAGTAACGGGTGTGTCCAAAAGTGTCACGTCGCGATTAAGAGAGGCCGCTGAAGGTGGAAATGCTATGTGAAAGCATGCCGGAGATCATAGGACGGACCACCACGCCGCAAGAGGGAATGGTAGCAAAAATGAACAGGCACCTCAGTCCTTGGCATGTCTCTGCAGGTCTTGCAACCGCTAACTGTACACACGAGTCTGACAGAACCATTTAGTGGTGAAAATCGGGCTGGTTTGTGTACTCGGAAACCTGTTAAATGCATCCCACTTTAGCCACACCATCGTCGAGAAAACGTTGGTGAATGGTGCATGTTCGTTGGGGTCAGCAACAGTGGTCGAGAGTTATGTTTTTAACGAATTCCGCTTCGCTGTAGCAGGTGATTCTGTCCACCTGTTAGTGTGTAGGGAGAGGATTAAGACATCGGTGTGGCCTAGGCGTTACGATGTGGACAGGTCTCACTCACAATGGCCGAACACCGCTGCACATCGCAGGGCGAATTGTCCTTAAAGCACAGCGCGGTACTGTAGGGAGATTACTCTGGATCGATCATGTGCTTCTGCTTGCGGTTGCGGTAGGTCCTGGCTTTCTGTTTATGGACGACAATGCCCTCCCACATAGGAGCGCTGAGATGCCGGACACACTGGAAAGTTAAGATATTAAACATATGGAATGCCCTGCGTACTTCCCGGACCTGAACCCTATAGAGTACGCCTTCCAGCCCGTGCAGTGCAGGAACTGAAAATGGCCTAGCGTGAGGAGTGGGACAATATCCCCCAAGGATTCCTCAACAGTTCGGTAGCCAGCATCAATAACCGGTGCAAAATGTGCGTTAGTGCCCAAGGAGGGAATATTCCTCACTGAGACTCAGATATCGACCTTTATGTTCGAAGCCTGCCCTTCGTTAACAGGAGAGTTATTTATGTCACTTATCCTGCTTTTCCATGCGGTAAAATCTGTACCATTTACCACTCCACCTCTGTTAGGTATGTACTGTGTTTCATGTCATCCATCATTGCCTCTGATTATTCATGTCCAACAGAGTCTCTTTTCCTTAGCAATTGTCAAGTAGTGTTTTACTATTTTCACTTACAGAAGTTGACTACAGCATTTCTGTTTCAGGTACGCTACTGTGGTCCGTGTTGAAGAGAGTACTGGATTGGCTCCTGTAAGCTGTAAGTGGAACATTTGAAACGTCCCCTTAGAAAAATTGTACATGACTGTGCTTAAACTGACACAATATTTTTTTATCGCAAAGCAGTCTTTCAATAATCTCCACAAAAGAATAGCCCTGACTAACATTAACCTATACCTTCCACAAATCGCTTACCTCACAAAAATCTTCGTTACTCGAACTACTGCAATACAGCGAGCGCCACTACTGCCAGCTAAATAAAAGATTCAAACTACTGAAGGCACTAACTACTGATAGGCATAGTTAGCAAATGAAAGATTCTGATAGAGAACAAACAATGCATTTACCTTAATAGTGTTCAGAAGTCATAATATATATAGCAGTTCGTGACATCCATTCTTACAAATGTACTGTTTCTGATGGACACACCTCCAGATTATCCATTCTCAAAAATCCGCCATCTCCCTTCCCCACATCCACCACTGCTGGCAGCTCACCTCCAACTGCGCAACGCTACGCGCTGTTAACAGCCAACTGCCCAACATTACAATAGCCAACAACAATGCAAACCAGCCACCGACTGCACACAGCACAGCCAGTGTTTTCATCCAGAGCGCTACGTGGCGTTACCGACATAAAAACCTAAACAGCCTACTTACATAGCCCCCATGCGCCCCACAAAAAAATTTACAAATTGTTTTGGGCACTGGCCAATACAGATTGGAGAAAAATTTTCATAGTTACAATAACAAAGAAATCAAATGTACACACTGATTGATACAATGTTGGTCGAAAGCTAAAATTTTGTCACAATCCATAAAGACAGTCCTGATCATTCATCACAGTAAAATTGCAGTGTTTTTCTCAAAGTCTGAGCAGTAAAAGAAAATTCACATGGAAGTAGTGGACTTCCATGCAGTCTTGAAGAAGTAGTGTTGTCCTTCCAACGGAAAGACAGTGCTGACTCTTGACATGCAGACAGGTAATGGGCCACAACAGAGCAAACCCACAGCAGAGTCTGTGTAAGTTTTGAAGAATATTGGTAGGTAGGTCGTCACAGAGCAGACCCACTGTATTCCTGGTAGAAATAATGGTATTGGTGGGTCATCGAAGGTGCAGACCCACTGCAGTCCTTGTAGAGACGGCCAGCAACCATCTGTAGCGACTGTACTGGTGCACAATCACACTCGAAGAGTCTTGCGGAGAATATAGCAAGTCCATAAACCACCAGTTGTCCACTCACAAAAAATTTGTTTGAAATGTCCTTAGAACCAGCAATGCTGTTAACCAGTCCCTTGCTGAATTATCAACACACGTGAAAAGACTAACAGTCCCTACTTCTCCTGGAAATTGAAATAAGAACACCGTGAATTCATTGTCCCAGGAAGGGGAAACTTTATTGACACATTCCTGGGGTCAGATACATCACATGATCACACTGACAGAACCACAGGCACATAGACACAGGCAACAGAGCATGCACAATGTCGGCACTAGTACAGTGTATATCCACATTTCGCAGCAATGCAGGCTGTTATTCTCCCATGGAGACGATCGCAGAGATGCTGGATGTAGTCCTGTGGAACGGCTTGCCATGCCATTTCCACCTGGCGCTTCAGTTGGACCAGCGTTCGTGCTGGACGTGCAGACGGCGTGAGACGACGCTTCATCCAGTCCCAAACATGCTCAATGGGGGACAGATCCGGAGATCTTGCTGGCCAGGGTAGTTGACTTACACCTTCTAGAGCACGTTGGGTGGCACGGGATACATGCGGACGTGCATTGTCCTGTTGGAACAGCAAGTTCCCTTGCCGGTCTAGGAATGGTAGAACGATGGGTTCGATGACGGTTTGGATGTACCGTGCACTATTCAGTGTCCCCTCGACGATCACCAGAGGTGTACGGCCAGTGTAGGAGATCGCTCCCCACACCATGATGCCGGGTGTTGGCCCTGTGTGCCTCGGTCGTATGCAGTCCTGATTGTGGCGCTCACGTGCACGGCGCCAAACACGCATACGACCATCATTGGCACCAAGGCAGAAGCGACTCTCATCGCTGAAGACGACACGTCTCCATTCGTCCCTCCATTCACGCCTGTCGCGACACCACTGGAGGCGGGCTGCACGATGTTGGGGCGTGAGCGGAAGACGGCCTAACGGTGTGCGGGACCGTAGCCCAGCTTCATGGAGACGGTTGCGAATGGTCCTCGCCGATACCCCAGGAACAACAGTGTCCCTAATTTGCTGGGAAGTGGCGGTGCGGTCCCCTACGGCACTGCGTAGTATCCTACGGTCTTGGCGTGCATCCGTGCGTCGCTGCGGTCCGGTCCCAGGTCGACGGGCACGTGCACCTTCCGCCGACCACTGGCGACAACATCGATGTACTGTGGAGACCTCACGCCCCACGTGTTGAGCAATTCGGCGGTACGTGCACCCGGCCTCCCGCATGCCCACTATACGCCCTCGCTCAAAGTCCGTCAACTGCACATTCGGTTCACGTCCACGCTGTCGCGGCATGCTACCAGTGTTAAAGACTGCGATGGAGCTCCGTATGCCACGGCAAAATGGCTGACACTGACGGCGGCGGTGCACAAATGCTGCGCAGCTAGCGCCATTCGACGGCCAACACCGCGGTTCCTTGTGTGTCCGCTGTGCCGTGCGTGTGATCATTGCTTGTACAGCCCTCTCGCAGTGTCCGGAGCAAGTATGGTGGGTCTGACACACCGGTGTCAATGTGTTCTTTTTTCCATTTCCAGGTGTGTATATTTTCATGTGAAGGTTTTTGCGGCGTTCCGATGCAGTAAAATCTCGGGTTAATGCTGCGAAAATCTGCAAGGCGACACATGTTTGCCAATTACATGGATGGTCGAGCACTCATGAGATACTGTGTAACTGAACTCGAAGCCGCTGATCGGAGGAATAACCTGAAAGTGTACTTTTCTCTTTCAGTATTCGTGCTGAGTTACGTGACGCAATGTTGAAGGCACCGGGCAGACAAGGTTCAAATCACAGTCCCGCCTTCAAGGTTCAGGTATTCAGTAATTCACCTAAATCACTTGGAGGAATATTGGGGCGGTTTCTGTGAAACAGGGACGGCTAATTTAGCGACCAACCCTCAAACCTGACATTAAACGCAATTTATACTGACCTCCCTGTTGTTGGAAAGTTAAACACTAATCATGTTTTCTTCGCTGCATCCGTGCAGTCGCGTCTCAGGGTGGACCTTGCACTACAGGTTACTACTTGGCGTGACTTGCTTCACGGTGGTCACCCAGCGTGTTTTACGCTCATACAGCGCGCAATGCGACAGACGTGTGAAATGGGATGCAAGTCACTAGCTTACGATCGTTTGAGACTAAGCGTAAACTTGTGCAGTGGGGCTAATGCAACGCGAGGAGCATTTGCCAAACACTGACTTTTACATGTAAAATTCCTACATCACTACATTCGTTTGATTATATATTTGTCTCACTGGCGGTCGCATTTGAACATGAAGGCCTTAGGTTTTGATGATTCCTTCGCGGTGCTGATTTTATATACATAGGATTGTGGTACAAGTCTGTTGAGTTTTGGTCAATCAAAGATCACTTGTAAGCACTCAGTCTTCATCTAATCGATTTCTTCGGGCGGTAAAATGTTTTTTCTCTATAACCTACATTTTGAAATAGTAAAAATTGCATTAAGTTATACGTCTCATTTCTTATCATTCTTTGCACAATGGCCTTCTCCATGAGCTCCCACAGTGTTATTAAAATTTTTGCTTTTGGTTTTTGTTTTAGAACTTTCGATCAGCTTCAAACACAAATTGAAATCGTATCTACTTGACAAATTTCTCCTACTCCAGTCAAGAATTTATGAAAGTGTTGGTATGATTATTTAGAGAGTGTAAATCAGTGCATATAAGAAAAAAAAATAATAAATCTTATAAATGGTCTGGAACGTGGCATCCACGTCTTCCGATGAGATGGTGTATGATAATTGTAAAACTCACTCGTTACATATCGTAGCGAGAGATCACAATTATGTTTCACGAAACATACTTTATTAACTAGCTGACTGACTGACCACCTACCTGATTTGCCAACATTTACTGAAAATCAGAAACACTTACCGTTCACGCGGACATAATCGATTTTGTGGCAGATAGCGTCCATCAGTAATTTCTACCAAGCCTGGTACGAAAACACTGTTCAGCTCATTCTTTTACATTTTCTGTAAAAAAAGTATTTTGAAGCAATGGAGGTATCTCAGTCGAAGTGCAAATTCAGTGTACCTCGATCTGAATAACTAATTTCACCCAAAACAATATTAATTAAAATCTTCTTTTTTTATTTTGACCTTTTTACAGTGACTGTGTTTCTCAAAATAGTCTAAAAAAGATTTGCATGGTTACAGATCCAACAATCTGTCAGTTCTCTGAATTCTGTTCTGGTGCCCTGAATCTCGCTTAAAATTGTCCTTCAGCGTAGTTTCATAACTGAAACTTTGCGAAAGATAATTTGATTGAAAAGACGTATTGTGAGGTCTGGTAAATGATATAAGACCGACGTTACAAAAGATGATACATCAGATGGAGTGGGAATTCATTAGCAGAGCGCGGGAGCAACAGGTGGTGGTTGGTTTGACAGCTGCAGCTGTATGTTTCTCCAGATGGCGCAGTTTCATTTCTGATTGCTTGCCTTACTAGAATTTATGCGCTGTAGATTTCTGTTTGTGCTGGATGCTCACAGGAAAGAAATATTACGTAAAGTTTTTCCTTGTTATTGAAACTTTAGTACCAAGTCAGATGTCATTTCAAGCTGTGAATTGGAATCCTGAACGAAACCACACCATCCGAGATAAATGTATGCACGGGATATGGAGATATGGACATCTACTAATGGGAGCTCGATTAAATGAGACAAAATAAATGTAGGTCGATCTGTCGGTGGCTAATCTTGTGAGAAATGGGTGGTTCCTGTAAAAGGAAAATGTGAGCGAGTGAGGTAGAAAAGGGAGTATTTATTGAGAGTATGACAAACACTGAGAGCGAGTACAGCACTATAAATAAGAGTCCCTGATGTGACGAGTGGAGACGACGTTTCGCGACACAGCGCGGCGGCGTCTTCAGGTACGGAGTGTGGCGCGCGCGGCGGGCAGCGGCTAGCCTCTAGCGGCGCAGCTCGCCCCAGTCCTCTTTGATCATGTCGGCCGCCTTCTCGGCCACCATGTAGGTGGGCGCGTTGGTGTGCGCCGTGGGGATGGCCGGGAAGACGGAGGCGTCGACGACGCGCAGCGCCGCGACGCCGTGCACGCGCAGGCGGGCGTCCACGACGGCCGTGTGGTCCCACGAGGGGCCCATCTTGCACGTGCCGCACTGGTGGTAGTTGGTGAAGGTCAGCTGCCGCATCGCGCACACCCAGTACCTGCGGACGCGAGAGCGGGCTCGCTGCAGCTGGGCTTAGGGGTGCGGAGCAGCGTGCGATAAGCTGTCCTGTTTGGACTGCAAGTGGAGAACAGAGGATGGCGCAGTGTTCCTGTTAACCAGACTCTGTTCCGATGTCCTACATTAAAACCTGCGCTGTCTCGTGGAGAGAAGGCATGTGACATACTTAATCTGTCGAATTGGCGGCGGCGGCGGCGGCGGGAGGGGAGGGGCCACTAATCCTGGCCTTGGAGCAAACTGCCCACCGTCACTAGTTTTCACCGTTTCGCTTTTCTCATCATATCTACATCATACTCCGCAAGCCACCTAATGCTGCGTGGCGGAGGGTACTTTCGGTACCACTATCTAATCCATCCAACCCTATTCCACTCCCGAATGATGTGTGGGAAGCCTCTGTATTGGCTCTAATTCCTCGAATTTTCGACTCGTCTTCAATACGCCTGATGTATTGGGGGGAGGGGGGGGGGGGGGAAGCAATATGTTATCCGACGCGTCCCGAAGAGTGCTGTCCCGAAATTTCAGTAGTAAATCTCTCCGTGATGCACAGCGCCTCTCTTGTAACGTCTGCCAGTCGAGTTTGTTTAGCACTCCCGTGACGAAACGCGCCACTCTTCGTTGGGTCTCTATAAGTCCTACTTGAAAGGGATCCCACATAGGCGACCAATACTCAAGAATCGGCCTTATAAGCCTCGTCTTACGTGGATGAGTTACATTTCCTTAAGATTCTTCCCATGGAATCTGAGTATGGTGTCAGCTTTTACCACTATCTATTTTATATGGTCATTCCACTTAAGGTCGCTCTGGATAGTTACGCCTAAATATTTTACGGCAGACGCTGTCTCCAGATGTTTGTCATCAATATTGTAGTTGTACAGTAGTAGATATCTTTTCCTATGTATGCGCAATATGTTTCACTTATTTACATTCAGTGTCAACTGCCAGAGCCTGCACCATTCATCAGTTCTCTGCAGGTCGTTCTACAAATTCTGTGTTCTTGTCTTGCTACTCTGGTATAGACAACTGCATCTGACGCTTTCTACTAGATCATTTATGTAGGTATATTGTAAACAGCAACGGTCCTGTGACACTTCCCCGTGGTACTCCGAATATTACCTTTACAACTGTCGATTTAGTTCCGTTAAGAGCGACGTGTTGAGTTCTATCTGCAAGAAAGTCTTGAATCCAGTCGGACTTTTTCTTCGATACTCCGTAAATCCGTATTTTTTTCATTAAACGGCAATACGGGACGGTGTCAAATGCTTATTGAAATCAAGGAATACGGCATCAACTTGAGCCCCGTTGTCCACTGCGCTGTGGATCTCATGGAGGAATTAGGCGGTCTGAGTTTCGCCGGATCTCTGTTTGCGGAATCAGTGGTTCAAATGGTTCAAATGGCTCTGAGCACTATGGGACTCAACTGCTGTGGTCATTAGTCCCCTAGTACTTAGAACTACTTAAACCTAACTAACCTAAGGACATCACACGCATCCATGCCCGAGGCAGGATTCGAACCTGCGACCGTAGCAGTCGCACGGTTCCGGTCTGCGCGCCTAGAACCGCGAGACCACCGCGGCCGGCGCGGAATCAGTGTTGACTTTTATAGAGGAGACGTAGATCTTCCAAGAACGTCATAATTCTTGAGCATAAAACATGTTCCATAATTCTGCAACAGATTGACGTCAATGATATAGGTCTATAATTATGTGGATCTGTCTTACGGGCTTTCTTAAAAACGGGAATTACCTTATCTTTTTTCCAGTCGTTATGTACCTTTCGTTGCTCAAGCGATCTACGAAAAATTACTCCTAGAAGGGGATCAAGTTCTTTCGCATAATATGTATATAATCCTATAGGTATCTCATCTGGTCCTGAAGTCTTTCCAGTGCTAAGCAATTGTAGCTGCTTTTACAATTCTGGTAATTGTTATCTCAATATCTGCCATTTCGATGTTCGTATCGTATAACACACACACACACACACACACACACACACACACACACACACACACACACACACACACGTTATCGTCACTGCATTCAGAAGATAAATTTAAGGCACAACTCACGCAGTCTCGCGGTGAACGAGGTGCCGCAGCGCTTCGTGCTGTATCCTACAACTTCGGCTACCCTGCAGCACAGCCAGGGCTGGTGGGTTGCGATCCAGACAGGCGTCAATCGCCATTGCATAAAACATCAGGTAGCGTTTACCATCAGTAAATAACATATTCCATGGTACCATCATCATCGTCACAGGCGGCGCTACAATTCCGGATTATTTCTCTAAATTAGTCACGTGCACGCCAGGAAACTGAACAAGTAATCCTTCGGGCAATAGGTGTTGAAATGGTCACGCCAGTTCCAGACCAGACTCGGATTCTCTCATCTCTGGTATGTTCAACAATTTGCCAAGGAACCTACAAGCGGGAGGGTGTCGCTCTTGCCACTGACCACTGGGTCGTTGGACTCTTATGTTGATGGACAGGAAACTTAGTCTCACACTGAGGACTTTCCTAGCCTGACTTAGCCAGAGTGATAAAATTTCTAGCTGACCTACATGTAACTGATCAACCATTCAGACTTGACTGAATGAGTGGTCGTATGTTTCTTCTTCTGAATTCTGACTGAAAAGGTTAATCCCTTAAGTGAACCATTTTTAGTTGTGTTGACCTGCGTTCGAGCTAACTGCAGTGCCGTTATTAACTGATTTCATAGTGATTTAAATAAAAGCGTGTGTTTGTAATTGGCTGCCTGGGAATATCAGTTAACGTGTTTTGTTCCGCTTTGGGCATGAGATTTATCACACTTCCTCGTACTCGGGAGGACGATGGTTTGAACACCTGTTCAACCATCCACATTAAGGTTTTATGTCACTTCATCAAATCACTTACGGCAGAGGACGGAATATTTCCTTCCCCGTCACTGCTTAATCCGACCCTAATAACTCCGTTGTTGACGGAATGTAATACAATAAGCTTGCTTCCTTCCTCCACACTCTAAAAAGGGCCATTGTGTGCAAAAGACGAAACCCTATCCGACTAGTGGGAATACATCTCTCGCGGTCTTCCACCCATCAAAGCAATACGACAATCTCTTGTACTTACCCCTTGGGGATGAAATGACAGTTATTTGTAAGCAGAAACAATAATGGTTTGACTATGAGTTAGTCAGGAATCTTATTTTAAAAAATAATGTCAATTGCCATTATTTCGTTAGATCTAGTATTTGTTTATGAATTCGTAGCATCTTTTGTTTGTGTCAAGTCCGAAAGAAAAGACACCATGCATTGATTTATAACTGATTCGCCTCGACGGGCAATGAATCCACAATGTTCAGAGTGGATGCACATTTTCGACGGACTTCTAGCGGGAAACTAGAAATTAGCGCAGGGAGGAGACCGACGGGGGACTGCCAGATAGATGGGAGTGTGAGATGGCTGGGTAGCGAGCCGAGGTGTTCCTCTAAATGGCGTAGTGGTTAGCGCAGCTGCCTAGTACGTACGAGATCCGGGTTCGCGTTTTCACTCGTCACTGCTGATTCCGCAAAAAATCCCGATGCAACTGACATCAAAATGCCTTTCCTTTCTCCCCTTCCACCTTCAATTTAGCTAACTAATATCTAATATTTATTGTATTATCGTCATTACCAGCTCGGTAAAGAACCTAACTATACTTCTACAGGATTTATGTTTTTCAACTATAATCGTCCATATTGATCTTGCATGTTTTCTAATGACACATACTCTTCTTCCATTACGTCATCGTCTCGGGCTTCTCTTATCTCATGACGTGCAGCAAAGATCGTCCTTGTTCCCCATTTGAATGATTACGTTTTTCCATTTACGTATAATGAGTTTTCTGCTCCAGTCTGTTCCCTGGATTATTGGTCCCTTCTACTGCGAGTCCAAGTAACACACAACATACGCCTCTCCATTGATCACTGACCAAGCCCTTGTTTTTAATGTTTTTCTTTTTAAAAGACTACGTAGCATGTACAAAGCCAAAACTGATACTACACATGAATTGTAAACTTTGTTTCAGAGCAATCAGATGCTTAGATTTGGAAATTCTGTTAAGTTTACCTAAAGCATTCCAGGCCATTCTTACTTTTCTGTTTATGTACTTTGCCGTATGTCAACCCATTGTCATTAGTAATTTCAGTATTTTGGTTCTTAGAGAATCAACATTCTTCTAAGAACGTTTTCTTTGACACCGCTAAGAAAACGCGGTGGAAGTAGATTTTGTTGAAACAACAGTCACATTTTCTGGAAAATAATGGACGTTCGTCGCCAGTCTGTGGCGGTACACGCCTGAGTTATACGAACTTCATTTTCTACAACTTGTAGGCGTGAAGTACGTTTTGGACTATGGAAACTATGAAAAACGTGAAAAAGATTGAAGTTGAGGCATGGATTCCGATGTATATTCCTCGACACCAAATGGAAAATAAAATATGTAGTGAGAAATCAGCAGAATCAACCATATAAATTGTGAAAAGATTAAATTTTAAATGTCTGATCGTTAACTCTACTTTGTTAATTTAAACATAAATCTAATTTTTTTATTCTAGAAAGTTTAGTGTGATGCAGAGTGTTTTCGCGGTTTTGGGAGAGGAGTTATGGGCCAGTGACTGGTGTTCTTCGCGGATAACGTTCTCAGAAAAATTGAGAATCATTGCCGTAGTAAAACTTTGTTTGTATATTTAATAATTTTAATTATGTAGAATTGTCCCGTGTGTGAGTATAATTTTGGCGTCGTAGAGGTTCTGAGCCGGCCTTCGCTCAGTCAGCTGTTAGCTGTTACGTCGTAACGTGGGGGAACGGATTTGATCGACATTAGACTATCGCGGCTGTTACAGCGGGACACTTCGTCATCAAGAGTGAGACGGGAGGCGGAGAACACAGCGACTAAACACGCTGTGGCGCGGACGCCTTTTTGGGAACACACGATTACAGACAGTACTGAAGTGTAATAACGCAGGGGATGGCTAAATGTGGTAAATGGATGTTTGACTACATTCTACTTCTACATCTGCAAACATAATCGACAAGCCATAGTATGGTGCATGGCAGATGGTGGTACTTTATACGACTACCGGCTATTAACTTTCCTGCTCAACTCGCAAGCAGAGCGAGGAAAACACAGTTGTCAGTACGTCTCCGTAGGAGCCCTGACTTCTCCTGTCACCGTGATCATAACGCGAAATCTACGTTGGGGGCAGAAGAGTCGTTCAGCAGGAGGCTTCAAATGCTGGTTCTCTAAACATTCTGAATAGTGCTTCGCGAAAGGAACATCGTCTTCTTCCCCTCCCCCCCACCCTCCCCGCTCAGAACTTGCCGTCTGAGTGCACGAAGCATCTACAGAATATGGGTAGAAAGTAAACCAAAGAAAGACGGAAGCAGTGAGAAGTAGCTTAAATGGCAATACGGTAGTGACTAACTGAACGTCTGAAATGTGGGCCATCATGTAAGCAAAATAAAACACGAAGCACATAAAAACCAGGATCTCGCTGAAGGAAGTCCACTAATACCAAACATAGGCCTTAATTTGAGGGAGACATATCAGAGACAGTACCTCTGGAGCGCCAAAGAAACAGGAACATCTGCCTTAATATCGTGTAAGCTCCCGCGAACACGCAGGAGTGCCGCAACACGACTTGGCATGGACTCGACTAACGTCTGAAGCAGTGCTGGAGGCAACTGACACCATGAATCCAGCATGGCTGGCCATAAATCCCAAAGAGTACGAAGGGGTGGAGATCTATTCTGAACAGCCCCTTGTAAGGCATCCCAGATAAGGTCAGTAGTGTTCGTGCCTGGGGAGTTTGGTGGGCAGCGGAAGTGTTTGAACTCAGAAGACTGTTCCTGGGGCCACGATCCACTCTGTAGAAATTCTGGACGTGTAGGTTGTCGCATTGTCCTGTTGGAATTACCCGAGTCCGTACACGTATCAGGGATCCCATATCAATCCAATTGCATACGCCCCACTCCATTACAGAGTCTCCACCAGCTTGAACAGGCCCCTGCTGACATGCACTGTCCATGGATTCATAACGTTGTCTCCATAGCCGTACACATCCATCCGATCGGTGCAATGAAACGAGGCTCGTCCGACCAGGCAACATGTTTCTAGTCACCGAACGTCCCACGCGAGGCCTAAAGCTTTGTGTCGTGGAGTCGTCAAGGTTATACGAGAGAGCCTTCGGCTCCGAAAGCCCATATCAATGATGTTTCGTTGAATGGGGTCGCACGCTGACACTTGTTGACGGCCCAGAACTGAAATCTGCAGCAATTTGCGGAAGGGTTGCACTTGTGTCACTCTGAACAAATCTATTCAGCCGTCGTTGGTCCAGTTTTTGCAGGATGTTTTTCTTGCCGCAGCGACGTCGGGGATTAGACACCATGCTCAAACTCACTTAAATCTTCATAACCTGCCATTGTAGCAGCAGTAACCGACCTAAGAACTTCGCCAGACTCTTGTTGTCTTATATAAGCGTTGCCGACTGCAGCTCCGTATTGTCCCTGTTTACATACTTGGTATTTGAGTGTACGTGTACGAGTTTCTTAGACGCTTCATTGTAAATTGAAGTGAATCGTTGACTCTTAGAACAAACAATAATGGCTTCGGAAGTCATTATTCAGAATGGTTCAAATGGCTGTGAACACTATGCAACTTGACTTCTGACGTTAACAGTCCCATAGAACTTAGAACTACTTAGCGCCTAGAACCGCTCGGCCGCACCGGCCAGCAGTCATTATTCGAGAGAGCTGCGAAGTACGTATTGCAGTTGGATTTTTGGGTACAAAAATAAAAATCTAGAACTGCTCTGTTGAATAAGGAGCGTGTCTAGTTGATAGGTCTATAGTAATCAGTGAGGGAAATGTTGGGTAATGGCGTTGACACTTAAAAAGTAGCCGTACTAATGCGCACGGTAAAGAGAAAAGTGGTAGAGGTAGAATCCAGACCAATTAAATCGTGAGGTAAATGAACAAAAACCTGCCATCCGATCGGCAGTTGATAACTGTTGCTCTGGTTGACAATGTTTACTAATGTCGGGCGCATCAATGTGTACGAGATTGTCACGGCAGAGCTTGGATGTCGCAAACCCTGTGCAAGATGAGTACCGTAAGGCCTTATTAGCAAACATAAAGTCTAAGGAGTGTCAAGAGGACTAGCAGTTTTGACCGCTATCAACGAGACTGTGATCATTTGTCTTTCCACATTGTTACGGGGCCAGAGACGTAAGTGTGCGAAGAAAACGCAACACCAAGGCAACTGTCGGTACAGAACGTCCTCGTCATGTTGCAGAATTCACTTGTCTATAACGTCCGGACTCACTCGATTTACCCCTTTCCAGAGCCTCTGACAGGTCACCCATCATCCTCTTTGTTTGTTAAACATCGGGCTGATCACAGAAGGAGCCGACGCTACAGTCTGGAACCGCGCGACCGCTACGGTCGCAGGTTCGAATCCTGCCTCGGGCATGGGTGTGTGTCATGTCCTTAGGTTAGTTAGGTTTAAGTAGTTCTAAGTTATAGCGGACTGATGACCGCAGATGTTAAGTCCCATAGTGCTCAGAGCCATTTGAACCATTTGATGACAGAAGGGCACGCACACGTTCTACATGTTCGTCAGGTTTTGAAGTTGAAGGACTCAATGAGAGAGGCTCATCTTCAACGTGTTCTCGGCCTTCCAAAACTGATTTGTGCCACTGAAAAACTTCCCCATGGGCTTGTTTCAAGTTTCCAAAAGGTCACGCTTGCGAATTCCCCACGTTTAATACAGAAACTAACGGAAAAAGATTCTCTAAATTCCTCTGTTCCATTTTACTAACACACAAACAAATACACAACTTCACTGATGGCGTACTCAAAAATTATCAGATGGCTGCACAACCTCGGGCTGAGCGTTTGGAAGGGACAAAACACTGGTCTACACAAATTTAACAATACAGCGTCGCCAGATCGCTCTCACTACTGTTAGTCTCATTATTTTTCCCACGCCCCATACATTCGGTGTCACTCAGCACTGGTGACGTCAGCAGGCTTCGGTGCTTGCCGATACTTTCACTAGAGTTCAGAAGCGGCAGTTGGGTCTGCTGGTGCGAAAGGCAAGAAAATAAAGGAAACCACCGTCGATTTCCAGTGCAGGCAGAGGGTGGAGGCAACAACTAAACAGAGACGGTGTTTGAATATAAAGCCACTCCCTGGCCAACTGAAACGCCATCTCCGTCAATGGAAGAGGGGATCATAAAGACCACCTTATTTTTAAGCTAAATGACGAGGGACAGGAACGAGGGGAGCTTTTGGACAAACAGTGAGGAGACAAAAGTCACGGAATAAGAATATGCGCATGTAAACAGGGCGGCAGTATCGGGTACACGACGTATAAGTGGGCAGTGCGTAGGCGCAGCTGTTATTTGTACTTTACGACGTTATTATGGCCGCACGACGGAGAGCTTGAAAACGGAATATTAGCTATAGCTACAAGTTAGGTAATTCAAGAGTGTGCTGAGAATAGCAAATTCGAGGCATCGCCTCTCGCCATAGACAATGCAGTGGCCGGCGGCCTTCACTTAACGACCGAGAGCAGCGGCGTTTGCGTGGAGTTGTCAGAGCCAACAGACGAGCAACGCTGCGAGAAATAACCGCAGAAGTCAATGTGGGACATACGAGGAACGTATCCGTTAGGACAGTACAGCAGAATTTTTTGTTAGTGGGCTATGGGAGCAGACGACAGACGAATGCCTTTTCTTACAGCACGACATCGCTGTAGCGCTTATCCTGGGCTCTTGATCATACAGCTTGGACCTTAGACTACTGCAAAACCGCGGCTTAGTGAGACGAGTCCCGATTTCACGTGGTAATAGCTGACGGTAGGGTTCGAGTGTGGCGCAAATTCATGTTGTCAACGAGGCACTGACAAAGCTGGTGATGGTTCCATAATGGTGTGGGTTACGTTTACAAGGAATGAACTGGGTTATAACTGACCCGAGAATTGACTTAAAATGTTGATGTTCGGATACCTGGAGACCGTTTTCAGCCATTCACGGACTTGATGTTCGCACATTACGAGGTAATGTTCGTGAGTGGCAGTGCGGCTTCACACCGGGACACAGTGGTTTTAAGAACATTCTGGACAGTTGTAACAAGTGTTTCGGCCACCAAGGTCGCCCGACATCAATCGCACCGAAATTTGATGCGGCATAACTTAGAGGTCAGTTCGTGCATCGGCAACACTGTCGCAAATATGTAAGGCTATACAGGGTGATTTTTTTTTCCACCGTGTGCAAACTCTATGGACTGATCGGTGAGAGGATACGGAACAAATAATGTGTAAAGAAATTATGCCCGGAGATGCATGGTTTTCATGCTACTAACCGTTTATTGAATCGTACTTTGCTACACAGACTGAAGTCTAATACCCTCTGTACCATGCAGGCAGCCACAATTACGGTATGCATGGTTTCCTCCTAGAGGGCGTTACTGTTGCTCATAGGTCATGTTCTAGCGCCCTGTGCGCCATATTAATGGGTAATGTTGTGTCCGATTCACTTCTCTGGCTGATGTAGTGGATGTGATACAGCGTCGTACACAATGGTTCCGTATGCGAATCGAGGGCTTGCCGAGACAGTGTTTGCTTACGGAAAGGCAAATGGCAGCGGTCGGAAGGCAGCTAGGTTGTATCAGGAGGCCTGTCCCCGCCGACAACAACCACAGCATTCAGTGTTTGCAACAGCGTTTCGCCTTTTGTCTGAGACAGGGTAATTTCAGGAAGCAGGAAATGATGAAGGACGTACCCGAAAGGTTCGGACACCAGACTTGGAGGAAAATGTTGTTATCTCTGTGGAAGGCGACCGCCGAGTCAGTACCAGGCAGTTGGTCCGCTAGTACAGGGTAAGCAGACGACAGTGTGGAACATTCTCCATGGCAGGGCTTATTAGCGAAAGAGTTTCCACATCGGGAGCAGTTTTGTCAGTGGTTTCTTCACCGGACAACCACGATTCCGGGATCTGCGTCATCCATCATTGTCACAGATGAGGCCACATTGACGCGGTGTGATATCTTGAACTTCCGTAACAGTCATTGTGGGATAGTATGCAGAACCGCCAGCGAACAAACAACATCGGTGCAGCCAGATATGAATGGCCTCGAATAATTGGCGACCGTAATTTGGGACCACTCTGCCTTTCATGTTTCTTGCAGCTTACTTTGGCTCTCCTGCTGGAAGAAGTGTCATTGATGATTGGAAGGATTATTTGGCTGCTAGACGATGGTGCTCCAGCCCACTTCGCCGTTAACGTCCGGACGCATCTCAGTCGTGTCTTCCTGGTAGATCGATCCAACGAAGGGGGTCCAGTTGCATGGACTGCTCGGTCACCGGATCTCAACCTTTGCGATTTCTGGTTATGGGGTCGTCTCAAAAGCGTCGTGTATGCAGAGCTCATTCCAGAGGTGGAGACTCTGGAACAGCGTATTCATGTTGTCTTTGACTCTATTCGGATGCAGCTGGCCAATGTGAATGTGTGAGACAGAAGATGCCAAGGCGCTTACACGCATGCACTGAGGCACATGGAAACCATTTTCAACACATACTGTGTGGTGTCACCGCCAGACACCACACTTGCTAGGTGGTAGCCTTTAAATCGGCCGCGGTCCGTTAGTATACGTTGGACCCGCGTGTCGTCACTATCAGTGATTGCAGACCGAGCGCCGCCACACGGCAGGTCTAGAGAAACTTCCTAGCACTCGCCCCAGTTGTATAACCGACTTCCCTAGCGATGGTTCACTGACAAAATACGCTCTCATTTGCCAAGACGATAGTTTAGCATAGCCTACAGCTACGTCATTTGCTACGACGTAGCAAGGCGCCATATTCAGTTACCATTGATATTGTGAATCATCTACCGTCAAGAGCGACGTTCATCATTAATGGATTAAAGTTAAGCATTCCACCAGCTACGTCCGTTTTTCTAAATTCTAATTTCCTTGTCGTGTTCTAGACCTCACGCCAGCCTGCGTGAGCTAAAACGCGTGCATTTCGGCCTCCTCTAGTAACACGGTGTTGGCTCTCCTGCCAACGACAACATACTGTAACTATGGTTGGATGGTACAGCGCATATTACCCGGAGTCTCTGTAACAAGCATGATTGAATAGATGGTCTCTAGCATGGAGACAATGTGTTTCCGGACGCAAGTTCGTTAGGCTTTTTTTTGTTCCGAATCCTGTCATCGATAAATGCCTAGTTCGTACACGGCGGAAAAAATCACTGAGACTAGAGTCCGTGCCGCGTCGAGTCGGTGGCTGGACCAGGGTGTCGGGAGCTGTTGCGTGGCGCCGCGGCACTCACTCGTCGCTGGAGAAGGCGAGGTGTCTGCAGGCGGGCACGGGCAGGTCGTGCAGGCGCGACTGGAAGCGCTGCAGCGGCGGCGCGCCGGCCAGCCGGATGGCCTGCCGGATGCCGCGCAGCGACACCACCACGTCGCGCGGGTGGCTGAAGAAGCCGGGCCGGATGCGCGGCGGCGCGCGAGCGTCTCGGCTGCGCAGCCAGACGCGGCCGCGGCTCAGAGGACGCATCGCCAGCGGGAACGCCATCCAGGTGTGCGCGCGCTCCACCGGCGCGAACACCGCCTCGTAAACGTCGTCGCGGATCCCGAAGTTGCGCCGCAGCGTCGGCTCCGACACCACCGACCCGCCCTGCGGCCACAGACGCTGCTTCCAGGACCTCGGCTCTTGTCGAACTGAAAACACCTTCACCCGTCTATACTACCAATTTCAATTACTTTTCCCCACCAGTTCCGGCTTCACATTACAGCGACTTAAGGCCCCTGTGTAGATACAACAATAGTAACGGTGTACATTACTTAACGAAAGGTGGGGGTGGGGTGCTTAAAATTTAAGAAATTAATTTACATACGGTGTTGATATGTCGTAAGCTTGCAACAAAAAACAAAGTGTACAGGGAGTGACGTGAAAGATAAATTAAGGAATGAAACGAGAGAGAAGTTGCACCCTGTATGAATATAAAATAGGAAACAAAGTATTTATGCCATATAATAGTGAAAGAGAACATTCTGATCCGAGGTCAAAATTACGTGTTAGGCATGGATAAACACGATGTCACATATTGACAGAATATTTATTTATATGTTCTCATGTAATAATAAAATGTAAAACCACTTATTCGAGGTCATTCCCATGTTAACTGCCTGCATCACCGTCTACCATATACTAATAATAACTAATAAAACAAGAACATAAAGTTATGTCGTCATAATCTATGAATACAGATTCATAACGTGCCACCAATTCAATAACAACATTACTAATGAATCTAACTCTGAAGCTAATATAATACATCTTCACCAATCAACACTAAACACGAAATATGAAAAAAAACCAAAGACACACACTTCTGCGTGAGACGAGCGCTTGTACATGGTAACACAGAGGACAGTGCGACCTACGATCGTGAAAAAAAAGCAGTAAAATTCATCTACAACTACATCTACATGACTACTCTGCAATTCACATTTAAGTGCTTGGCAGAGGGTTCATCGAACCACAATCATACTATCTCTCTACTATTCCACTCCCGAACAGCGAGCGGGAAAAACGAACACCTAAACCTTTCTGTTCGAGCTCTGATTTCTCTTATTTTATTTTGATGATCATTCCTACCTATGTAGGTTGGGCTCAACAAAATATTTTCGCATTCGGAAGAGAAAGTTGGTGACTGAAATTTCGTAAAAAGGTCTCGCCGCGACGAAAAACGTCTATGCTGTAATGACTTCCATCCCAACTCGCTTACCATATCTGCCACACTCTCTCCCCTATAACGCGATAATACAAAACGAGCTGCCCTTTTTTGCACCCTTTCGATGTCCTCCGTCAATCCCACCTGGTAAGGATCCCACACCGCGCAGCAATATTCTAACAGTGGACGAACGAGTGTAGTGTAAGCTGTCTCTTTAGTGGACTTGTTGCATCTTCTAAGTGTCCTGCCAATGAAACGCAACCTTTGGCTCGCCTTCCCCACAATATTATCTATGTGGTCTTTCCAACTGAAGTTGTTCGTAGTTTTAACACCCAGGTACTTAGTTGAATTGACAGCCTTGAGAATTGTACTATTTATCGAGTAATCGAATTCCAACGGATTTCTTTTGGAACTCATGTGCATCATCTCACACTTTTCGTTATTTAGCGTCAACTGCCACCTGACACACCACACAGCAATCTTTTCTAAATCCCTTTGCAACTGATACTGGTCTTCGGATGACCTTACTAGACGGTAAATTACAGCATCATCTGCGAACAATCTAAGAGAACTGCTCAGATTGTCACCCAGGTCATTTATATAGATCAGGAACAGCAGGGCTCCCAGGACGCTTCCCTGGGGAACACCTGATATCACTTCAGTTTTACTCGATGATTTGCCGTCTATTACTACAAACTGCGACCTTCCTGACAGGAAATCACGAATCCAGTCGCATAACTGAGACGATACCCCATAGCTCCGCAGCTTGATTAGAAGTCGCTTGTGAGGAACGGTGTCAAAAGCTTTCCGGAAATCCAGAAATACGGAATCAACCTGAGATCCCCTGTCGATAGCGGCCATTACTTCGTGCGAATAAAGAGCTAGCTGCGTTGCACAAGAGCGATGTTTTCTGAAACCATGCTGATTACGTGTCAATAGATCGTTCCCTTCGAGGTGATTCATAATGTTTGAATACAGTATATGCTCCAAAATCCTACTGCAAACCGACGTCAATGATATAGGTCTGTAGTTAAATGGATTACTCCTACTACCCTTCTTGAACACTGGTGCGACCTGCGCAATTTTCCAATCTGTAGGTACAGATCTATCGGTGAGCGAGCGGTTGTATATGAGTGCTAAGTAGGGAGCTATAGTATCAGCGTAATCTGAAAGAACCTAATCGGTATTCAATCTGGACCTGAAGACTTGCCCGTATCAAGCGATTTGAGTTGCTTCGCAACCCCTAAGGTATCTACTTCTAAGAAACTCATGCTAGCAGATGTTCGTGTTTCAAATTCTGCAATATTCCATTCGTCTTCCCTGGTGAAGGAATTTCGGAAAACTGCGTTCAATAACTCCGCTCTAGCGGCACAGTTGTCGATAACAGTACCATCGGCACTGCGCAGCGAAGGTATTGACTGCGTCTTGCCGCTTGTGTACTTTACATACGACCAGAATTTCTTCGGATTTTCTACCAAATTTCGAGACAATGTTTCGTTGTGGAACCTATTAAAGGCATCTCGCATCGAAGTACGTGCCAAATTTCGCGCGTCTGTAAATTTTAGCCCATCTTCGGGATTTCGCGTTCTTCTGAACTTCGCATGCTTTTTCCGTTGCCTCTGCAACAGCGTTCGGACCTTTTTTGTGTACCACGGGGGATCCGTTCCATATCTTACCAATTTATGAGGTATGAATATCTCAATTGCTGTTGCTACTATATCTTTGAATTTCAGCCACATCTCGTCTACATTCGCATAGTCAATAAATAACAAATTCACATGTCATGTGGCAAATACAGCAGGGAAATATCAAGATGCTTATAGGAGCAAAAGTTACGACTCGAGCATCCACAGATGTGCTACAGAACCAGATATATATAATTATCTAAGTCGTAATTAAGCAAAATATGCTAGGAACGCGTCAAAAGGCAATGCCAGTAAAGATGGACAAACGAACTTGTCTACTGGATGTAAAAATACGTACGGGCAATAATATATCAAGACCGCATACATACTTCTTATGGAATCAAGAATCAGGTGGAAACTTTTGTGTGTCATGAAATAGGACAGAATGCAAAGGAACAGTCATTCCGGTAACGAAGTGGGTCGTTGTAAATATAGACAGCTGAACGTGTTTTTGATTTGACGCTTCCAAATTACCTCGTGCAGACAAGTTTCGCGTTTTTCAACAACAATTTGCACTAACAGCATTTAAGAAAAAGGATATTGATTCAAACTATGTACTTCACTAAAGAATATGAGAGACACTTTCTGGTTATTTCATTGAAATAATGAGAAATTCGGAAAACAAAGAACATTTGGACAAGCAGCTCCGACATTACGTAAACTATGCTGAGCAATCGTAGCGGATGCTTACAGATCCTTCGATTCAAAAGAGGAGGAGGAAAACGTATTAATGGAATACACGTGAACCTTCGTTTTCCTGCCTTCACTGCACTGTTCGCCAAACATAACAGTAAAACGTGCCCTAAGATCTTTCGGTAAAGTAAACAGGGTATACTATACTAGCCATTGTATGTGCCTGAAACAGAAAACTTCCTATTGCGTGTACGACCAGTTTCGATTTTTCACAATCAGATAAAGGTCCATAATCGAAGAAAAATGCTGTAAGAGTGACGACCCGTTTTTCCGTCTCCCCATGCCCCTCCCCGGTTTCGCTCGGCAGAGCGGCTCACCAGGAACTCGATCTCCATGTCGGGGTGCGCGTCCAGGTTGCCGGGCTGCTCCGTGTGGTAGACGGCGAGCGCCTCTGCGCCACCGGGCACGGCCAAGGGCCCGCGGCCGTAGGCCAGGAACTGCACGTAGTTTTCGCGCCGGCCCAGGATCTCCTCGGCGCGCAGCGACACGCTCTCGTTCACCACGAACATGAGGCCGCCGATGGAGGCGTGGTCCTGCAGGTTGTATCCCACCTGCCGAGCAGTACAGCTTACAGAAGCACCGTTCAGTTCCTGACAGGTTGTAACCAGCCCACAGAAGTCAGCGTCTCTTCTCACCGACAGCTTCTGCCTCGCCCCATCGATCCACGTGTTGTCCAAACTGTACGTTGTGCGAGCCATAGTAAACGAGATTCTTACGTCCTAGTATCACTTCATAACAAGCTATTGCGTTTGTACTATTCTTTTGTAATTTTCTTCCCTTAGTAATATACTGGGTGACAGTTATCGAACTACATGAAAAAAACGTAAAGTAATTACAAACTACGGAGTGCACACACTTTATTCAACGCGTGAACGTCACTATTTACGTTATGACATGTTCGATGTGTTTGCCATTGTGGGCGATAATGTGGAGCAGACGAATGGCGAAATTGTGCATGACCCGCTGAAGTGTCTGAACGTCGATGATCTCCTAAATGGTTGTTTTCAGCTCAGCAACGGTTGTGGGGTTATTTCTGTGGAACTAGTCTTTACTGTAGCCCCACAAAAAGGAGTCGCGTCTGTTCGGATTCGGAGAGTATGGCGGCCGGTCGAGACCCACCCCGCGGGCCCTCCCCACCCCAGAGCCAGAATGCGGTCCCCAAACGCCGAACGCTCTCCTGCTTCCACAGGGTCCAACTCCGTCTTGCATCAACCATATATTGTCGGAATCCGGGTCACTTTGGATAACGGGGATCAAATCATCTTCCAGAACCTTGACGTACCGTTCGGTGGTCACCGCGCCATCGAGGAGTATCGCACCGTGGCTGGACACTGCACACCAGTCACCCGTTCAGGGTGAAGACACTTCTCGATCGCGAAATGCGGATTCTCGGTCCCCCAAATGCGCCAATTCTGCTTGCTGGTGAACCCATCCAAATGAAAGTCAGGTCCGTCGCTAAACCAAACAACACAGCGAATACTAATTCCCATCATGCCCCGCGACTGACCGTGCAGTTTGAACGTTCTAACGCAAACTGTTCAGAAGTTATGACGATTCTATTTCGTGTAGTTCAGTAATTGTCACCCTGTAAAAGAACTGGCATAAAACACTCCTTGAGGGACATACACGATCGCAGCTAAAAAATTTCTTGATGAGTAAACACTTAACATATCCTTTATTTCGATAAAATCATGCAAACGACCCAGGTTTCAGGATGTAAACCCCATCTTCAGACACTACAGAAAAAAAAGGAAAACTAAGAGGGATTCTTCGTAAAATTAATTAACATAAACGCAGTTGGTTCATAGGTTACAATGCGCTGTTACATTCATGTTTTATTTCGGTTAGGCCTCTTTAGCTCGGTGCGGTACTGGTTGACTCAGAGAACCTTTTCATGTCTCATCCGCACGGGATCTCGCGTGCCACTTGATAAATTTGCCAGATGTTTTTACGTGATTGGTGCGACTTTCTCGTACCCAATCAAGGTATAACCAAATGTTAGGACTTGGTGGGCCCTTTTAATGTTAATTAATTTAATGAATAAACCCTCTTACTCGTTTTTTTATTTTTTTCTGTACCGTCTAGATATGGGATTTACATTCTGAAACCAGTGTCGCGTATACCATTAAAGGGTTTGTCAGATACAACTGGAGGGGATTTTTCCTCCTGAAAAGTAAAAGCAGTGGTAAAATTAAAAATTTACGGTAGTCATTCGCAAATAATCTGTTTATTGCAGATCTAGCCAGATTTCAGCCGCTTCGTGCCTCTCACCAATGCTAACATAACGTACCTCTGCTTGTAAATAAGTTCAAAAATCACGTGGTTTGTATTTTTAATTTGATTTGCCGTTAAAATGAAGTCAAATGTGTTTTAATGGATAATGTTGTAAAGTTTTATTTATGTAAACAAGAGAATTGTACATTCTTATATTGTATTTACTTTTTTCTACAGAAATGTACTAATGGTAGTTCACAAAGCAACCACCACGCAGGTCGATCGGCGAATGTATAGCAAGTGCCTTCCGAATAATACATATCTTAGCTAGTTTTAGCAATGTTTTTATGTAGCAAGTTCGATGTTTTCCAAATATTGTGTAAGATTATATAAACAAGGTGAGTAAATTCTGCAACGTAAACTACGTGGGTGTAGTGAACTGTGCACGTCATTGTCACCGAGGTCAGCTGCGTAGTAATTGTAAACGGCTGCCTCAGTGCGAACTGAACTGCTGACACGGATTGTCTACTAGCGGCTGTTTGTACGGGCAAGACTTAATGTTACTTGACCTTCAATCCTACTGCTATCTCACTTGATCAAATGTAATCTTGTACAAAGTTCATACAACTATAGTACGTTTTGATTCACGCATATGTCCTGTTGTTATGCATTCTTATACCATTTTCGATGAGTTCCTGAACTCGTCAGGGGCCCCGCCTTTTGCTTATGGTTGGAGGGCGTGGGCATTTCAGTAGAATAAATTACTTTAATGGCAGCTCAATGATAGAGTTTGGTCTTATAAAATAATGTTTATGCAAACAATGTGTTAAAATAACTCAGGACACGCAAACATCGTAGTTATAATATAGTTCAGCCGGCCGCGGTGTCCGAGCGGTTCTAGGCGCTTCAGTCCGGAACCGCGCGACTGTTACGGTCGCAGGTTGGAATGCTGCCTCGGCATGGATGTGTGTGATGCCCTTAGGTTAGTTAGGTTTAAGGAGTTCTAAGTTCTAGGGGACTGATGACCTCAGAAGTTAAGTCCCATAGTGCTTACAGCCATTTGAAAAATAGCGGCAAGTGGACAGCTGAGGACTCGAGCTGAAGTTGACTAACAAGGCAGAGTTGTCCTCTTCCACCAGTTGCTTCCCGTCCAGCCGCTTATACGCCAGTCTCCCGTTTCTTTAGTCATTGTCGACGCCGAGCGACAAAAGGTGGAAGGTCGCCCAACTGTCTGCCAGAGACTCTGTAGTGTAAGTGACGAGCAGCGTGTTCCAGAACATGCGAAATTTCGTCTTGTTTTCGCTCCAGAAGGCAGCCGTGTCAACACCAGACGCATTTAATGCGAAAAACTAGCACAAGAATGAAATGTTAGACGTGTGGGTTAAATACGTTACTACACGCTGGTCCCTAGCCACTCAGGTAAACAACACGCAATACAGGTGGAAAGTCGACAGATAAAACTGAACCGGGAAGTAAATGAAGTGAGAGAGGTGAAATGTGTGTGAAATCTTATGGTACTTAACTGCTAAGGTCATCGGTCCCTAAGCTTGCACACTACTTAACCTAAATTATCGTAAGGGCAAACACATACACACCCATGCCCGAGGGAGGACTCGAGCCTCCGCTGGGACCAGCCCCACAGTCCATGACTGCAGCACCTTAGACCGAAGTAAGAGAGTCTCGTACGGATGTGCAGTAGGCAAACAGGATAGAATGTGAGTAGAAGGGCCTGTAGCGGGCCGCCGCCTCACAGTACGAGAGACGGAGACGCGAGACTTACGGCGAGGTCCTGTATGACGGGGATGCCCATCTCCTGGAGGTGTCGGCGGGGCCCGATGCCGGACAGCATGAGCAGCTGCGGGCTGTTGATGGCGCCCGCGGACAGCACCACCTCGCGCCGCGCGCGCACGTAGCGCCGGCGGCCGGCGCGCTCCAGGAAGACGCCGCGAGCCCTCCGCGTCTCGGGGTCGACGTCCACCCTGGTGACCAGCGAGCGCTTGCGCACGTGCAGGTTGCGGCGGCCGCGCGCCGGGTGCAGGTAGGCGCGCGACGCCGACCAGCGAGTGCCGTTGCGCAGCGTCACTGCAGGGAGAACCGCGGGGCTCAGCTGGCGGTAGCAGTGTGCGGGAGGAGAGGAGGCGTGCAGCGCGACGGGGGCGGCTGTGGGGAGGCAAAGAGGCGGGGGACAGAGGAGGGGGGCGCTCGTTGAAAGTGGGGAAAGGAAAAAAGAAATGCTACGGTGTACGGCATGCTGTGCCTAACGCACGGCTGGTATCGATTACATCATTTCTAACTTCGTATAAAAATCAGTTTTTACTTGGCAATACAGCGCCTGATCTGCAGTTCTACTGTATACAAATTTTTCGTGTGTGTGTGTGTGTTTGTGTGTGTTAATTTAACAGAGACATAACGAAAGTCACGGTCTGCCTCCTAATATCTTCTCGGTCCCCCCTTTCGTCAGGCGTAGAGCAGCAGCTCGACATAGCATGGACTCAACAACTCCTTAGAATAAGTTTCCTTTAATTTACGTGTATAGTCACAAACTTTTTGTTGACAGGTTACCGGTTTCGGTCTTTAATGACCATCATCAGGTCTGCTTCACAAAAACAAAGTCCTAATGTACTGCAGCCATAGTGGCAGTTCATTAGGACTTTGTTTTTATGGGTAATCTGTTAACAAAACGTTTGTGACCATAGACGTAAATTGAAGGAAACGTATTACATATACGGGTGATTGGTTTTTTGGCGGCGATGTCGCAGCTTGTGAAAGTCGTTAGAAGTCACCTGCAGATATTTTCAGCCATGCTGCCTCTATATAGCCGTCCATAATTGCTGAAGTGTTCCGGTTGCAGGATTTTGTGCGCGAACTGAGCGCTCGATTATGTCCCATTAAAGTTCAGTTCGTTGCCAAATCATCCAGCAAGTTCTTCAAACTATTCGCGAACTATTGTGGACCAGTGACATGGTGCATTGTCATCCATAAAAATTGTATTGTTGTTTGGGAATATGAAGTTCGTGAATGGCTGCAGATGGTTTCCACGTACCCCCAACATAACCATTTCCAGTCAATGATCGGATCAGTTGCACCAGAAGACTCAGTCGTTTCCGTGCAAACAAAGCCCGCACCATTAAGGAGCCACCACCAACTTAACTAGCACAGTGCCTTATCGACAACTTGGGTCGATGACTTCGTGGGCTCTGCGCTACACTCGAACCTTACCATCAGCTATTGCCAACTGAAATCGGGACTTATGACACAAGCCACGGTTCTCCACTTGTCCAGGTTCCAACCAGCAGCGTCACGTGCCCACAAATGTGCTGCAGGCGGCGTCGTGCTGTTAGCAAAAGCAGTCGTGTCGCACGTTTCCTGCCGTAGCCGATTAACGCCACATTTCGTGGCACTGTCGTAACGGATACGTCCCTCTTACGTCCCACGTTTATTTCTGCGGTTATTTCACGCAGTGTTACTTGTCTGTTGGTCTCTGGTTTCAAATGTTACGTCAAGGCCGTTGGCCATTGCATTATTCGTGGTGAGTGGTGTTGCCTGAAGTTTCGTATCCAGATCATGCCCATGGCACTGTAGACATCGGAAAATTCTACATCTAGAATCTACATGACTACTCTGCAATTCACATTTAAGTGCTTGGCAGAGGGTTCATCGAACCACAATCATACTATCTCTCTACTATTCCACTCCCGAACAGCGAGCGGGAAAAACGAACACCTAAACCTTTCTGTTCGAGCTCTGATTTCTCTTATTTTATTTTGATGATCATTCCTACCTATGTAGGTTGGGCTCAACAAAATATTTTCGCATTCGGAAGAGAAAGTTGGTGACTGAAATTTCGTAAAAAGGTCTCGCCGCGACGAAAAACGTCTATGCTGTAATGACTTCCATCCCAACTCGCTTACCATATCTGCCACACTCTCTCCCCTATAACGCGATAATACAAAACGAGCTGCCCTTTTTTGCACCCTTTCGATGTCCTCCGTCAATCCCACCTGGTAAGGATCCCACACCGCGCAGCAATATTCTAACAGAGGACGAACGAGTGTAGTGTAAGCTGTCTCTTTAGTGGACTTGTTGCATCTGCTAAGTGTCCTGCCAATGAAACGCAACCTTTGGCTCGCCTTCCCGACAATATTTTCTATGTGGTCCTTCCAACTGAAGTTGTTCGTAATTTTAACACCCAGGTACTTAGTTGAATTGACAGCCTTGAGAATTGTACTATTTATCGAGTAATCGAATTCCAACGGATTTCTTTTGGAACTCATGTGGATCATCTCACACTTTTCGTTATTTAGCGTCAACTGCCGCCTGACACACCATACAGCAATCTTTTCTAAATCGCTTTGCAGCTGATACTGGTCTTCGGATGACCTTACTAGACGGTAAATTACAGCATCATCTGCGAACAGTCTAAGAGAACTGCTCAGATTGTCACCCAGGTCATTTATATAGATCAGGAACAGTAGAGGTCCCAGGACGCTTCCCTGGGGAACACCTGATATCACTTCAGTTTTACTCGATGATTTGCCGTCTATTACTACGAACTGCGACCTTCCTGACAGGAAATCACGAATCCAGTCGCACAACTGAGACGATACTCCATAGCTCCGCAGCTTGATTAGAAGTCGCTTGTGAGGAACGGTGTCAAAAGCTTTCCGAAATCTAGAAATACGGAATCAACTTGAGATCCCCTGTCGATAGCGGCCATTACTTCGTGCGAATAAAGAGCTAGCTGCGTTGCACAAGAGCGATGTTTTCTGAAGCCATGCTGATTACGTGTCAATAGATCGTTCCCTTCGAGGTGGTTCATAATGTTTGAATACAGTATATGCTCCAAAACCCTACTGCAAACCGACGTCAATGATATAGGTCTGTAGTTAAATGGATTACTCCTACTACCCTTCTTAAACACTGGTGCGACCTGCGCAATTTTCCAATCTGTAGGTACAGATCTATCGGTGAGCGAGCGGTTGTATATGAGTGCTAAGTAGGGAGCTATAGTATCAGCGTAATCTGAAAGGAACCTAATCGGTATACAATCTGGACCTGAAGACTTGCCCGTATGAAGCGATTTGAGTTGCTTCGCAACCCCTAAGGTATCTACTTCTAAGAAACTCATGCTAGCAGATGTTCGTGTTTCAAATTCTGCAATATTCCATTCGTCTTCCCTGGTGAAGGAATTTCGGAAAACTGCGTTCAATAACTCCGCTTTAGCGGCACAGTCGTCGATAACAGTACCATCGGCACTGCGCAGCGAAGGTATTGACTGCGTCTTGCCGCTTGTGTATTTTACATATGACCAGAATTTCTTCGGATTTTCTACCAAATTTCGAGACAATGTTTCGTTGTGGAACCTATTAAAGGCATCTCGCATCGAAGTACGTGCCAAATTTCGCGCGTCTGTAAATTTTAGCCCATCTTCGGGATTTCGCGTTCTTCTGAACTTCGCATGCTTTTTCCGTTGCCTCTGCAACAGCGTTCGGACCTTTTTTGTGTACCACGGGGGATCCGTTCCATCTCTTACCAATTTATGAGGTATGAATCTCTCAATTGCTGCTGCTACTATATCTTTGAATTTGAGCCACATCTCGTCTACATTCGCATAGTCAGTTCGGAAGGAATGGAAATTGTCTTTTAGGAAGGCTTCTAGTGGCACTTTATCCGCTTTTTTAAATAAAATTATTTTGCGTTTGTTTCTGATGGGTTTGGAAGAAATGGTATTGAGCCTAGCTACAATGACCTTGTGATCACTAATCCCTGTATCAGTCATGATGCTCTCTATCAGCTCTGGATTGTTTGTGGCCAAGAGGTCAAGTGTGTTTTCGCAACCATTTACAATTCGCGTGGGTTCGTGGACTAACTGCTCGAAATAATTTTCGGAGAATGCATTTAGGACAATCTCGGAAGACGTTTTCTGCCTACCACCGGTTTTGAACAAGAATTTTTGCCAACATACCGAGGGTAGGTTGAAGTCCCCACCAACTATAACCGTATGAGTGGGGTATTTATTTGTTACGAGACTCAAACTTTCTCTGAACTGTTCCGCAACTGTATCATCGGAGTCTGGGGGTCGGTAGAAGGAGCCAATTATTAACTTAATTCGGCTGTTAAGTATAACCTCCACCCACACCAATTCGCACGGAGTATCTACTTCGACTTCACTACAAGATAAACCACTACTGACAGACACAAACACTCCACCACCAATTCTGCCTAATCTATCTTTCCTGAACACCGTCTGAGACTTCATAAAAATTTCTGCAGAACTTATTTCAGGCTTTAGCCAGCTTTCTGTACCTATAACGATATCAGCTTCTGTGCTTTCTATTAGCGCTTGAAGCTCAGGGACTTTTCCAGCGCAACTACAACAATTTACAACTATAATTCCGACTGTTCCTTGATCCAAGCACGTCCTGTAATTGCCAAGCACCCTTTGACATTGCAGCCCATCCCGCACTTTCCCGAGGCCTTCTAACCTAAAAAACCGCCCAGTCCACGCTACACAGCCTCCGCTACCCGTGTAGCCGCCAGCTGAGTGTAGTGAACTCCTGACCTATTCAGCGGAACCCGAAACCCCACCACCCTATGGCGCAAGTCAAGGAATCTGCAGCCAATACGGTCGCAAAACCGTCTGAGCCTCTGATTCAGACCCTCCACCCGGCTCTGCACCAAAGGTCCGCAGTCGGTTCTGTCAACGATGCTGCAGATGGTGAGCTCTGCCTTCATCTCGTAAGCAAGACCGGCAGCCTTCACCAAATCAGATAGCCGCTGGAATCCAGAGAGAATTTCCTCAGATCCAAAGCGACACACGTCATTAGTGCCGACATGTGCCACCACCTGCAGCTGGCTGCACCCTGTGCTCTTCATGGCATCCGGAAGGACCTTTTCCACATCAGGAATGACTCCTCCCGGAATGCACACGGAGTGCACACTGGATTTCTTCCCCTCCTTAGCCGCCGTATCCCTAAGGGGCCCCATTACGCGCCTAACATTGGAGCTCCCAACTACCAGTAATCCCACCCTCTGCGATTGCCCGGACCTTGAAGGCTGAGAATGATCCTCTGAAACAGGGCAGGCAGCTGCATCTGGCTCAGCCAGAGACAGTGCCTGAAACCTGTTTGTCAGACGCGCCGGGGAGGCTTTCTGATCAGCCTCCGGGGACGCCTTTCGCTGCCTGCCACGCCTTGGAACGACCTCCCAATCAACCACAGGCGAGGGCTCAGCCCCACTGCGGGCAGCAACCGGGGCAACCACAGCGGCAGACCGATCTGGGGACAGACGGGACGAGGTTGACATCCCCGTGATACCCGAGTCCGGCTCCCCACAGTGGTGCCCATTGGCAACAGCCTCAAGCTGCGCGACCGAAGTCAGCGCCGTTTGCAGCTGTGAGCGAAGGGATGTCAAGTCAGCCCTCATCCGAACACAGCAATCGCAGTCCCTGTCCATTCTAATCGATGTTTAACAACAGTTACCGAAACACGAGTCCGTGCCTAGATAACGCAAGCGGAACACGCAAAGAATGTATCAACTAACCTGTACAAATGCCTAACGACTGCGCTACAATCTGCTGAATTTACGATTACAGTAACTAAAACTCGAAATTGCACCTCCTATACGAAACTCACACGCAATTTAAATAAGAATCTACGAAGTAAACACTATAGCGCGATGCTACAACTGTCAAATACTATAATACGCCCGAAATATATGAATTAAACAATGCAATTACCCAAAAACACGCAAAGAAATTAATTAAACTATCTAACAAACAAGTAGGCTAGGGTTATACGACTAGCTGCTGCACCTGCTTATCCAACGGCGGCAGGGAGCACAATATTGAATTCCTTGGCGATATTCCAAATGGAGCGTGAGCTACCATTCCGCTATTAAAGTCTGTTAGTTGCCGTCGTTCGGCCTTAATCACATCAGAAACCTTTTCACGCGAATCACCCGACTACAAATGACAGCTCCGGCAATGCACTGCCCTTTTATACATTGTGTACGTGATACTACCACCATCTGTATAAGTGCATATCGCTGTCCCATGACGTTTCTCACCTCATCTGTGATGCGTTAAACTGTTAAAAGGGTGGTTTCAAAATAGATATGTTACAGTGGGATGTTTATTATTTGTACTTAGTCTCTCAGTGGGAATAGTACAGTTTCTTCGTACAGGCAAAAATGATACCCCAGAGGATAAGCAACAAGGCCAGGAAAAGAATCGCCTGACTACCAAATCCATAATGTATCAGAGTGGATTTGTCTTCTAATGTTACTCAAAAATGACGAACGTCTTTGCAGTGGCTGCATCGTAATAGACAGATTTTTACTATTGAAAGGGGATGTTAAATACTGAACGTACGTCACGGTCCTGGAAAGTAACAGAATTTACAGAAAGTTTAAAACAACTAAGGCAAAACTTAATGGTGGATTCAAACTGTGTGCCGAAACAGTATTCGAACCTCACCTTAAACGGGCAATGCTCTTACCGAATGAGCTGCCCACAAACAGCTGTCACAGCTGTTCTCTTCTCCTAGTGACTCTCTTCTAGTTTGCAGATTTTTCCTCCAGACACTTTGCGATTGGTAGTACTGTAAAATAGATACTGCGTGCAATGGGCTTCGCCGCAGCCTAGAGGGTCGTTTCCACAATGAATAACCACTCTGCAGCGGAATGTGCGCTAATCTGAAACTTCGTGCCAGGTTTAAAACGGTGTGGCGGACCACAATATGTCGCTGCAGACTGAAAATTCGTTCTGGAAACAACGCTAAATCGTGGCCAAGCTATGCGTTTTTAGTAGTGGTGCTGATGTTCGACAAATGTGAACTTGCACGGGAAGATTTGGGTGTTCATTTCTCCCTCATACTATAAGAGTGTGGAACTGTAGAGAAGTAATCACAAAGTTGTTCTACGAGTCCTCTGCCAAAGACTTCATTGTGAAGTGCAGAGTGACCATGTAAATGTTTGCTTCCAGGCCTGTATTCCTAGTCCCGCAGGATATATAGAACAACTAATGTGAAGTTAGAAAAGTAGTTGTGATCTACTGGTCGAAGTAAAGCTGTAACTGCCAGTTGTGAGTCGTACCTGCGCGGCTGTCACTAAGAGCACTGCTCGCGAAAGGCAAGGTCCCCAGTTCGAGTCTCTCGTACATAGTTTAAGTCTGCCGGGAATTTTCAGCTGCAGAAAGCTACCGACAGTTAAACGAGTATCTGCACCTAATGGCACTGCTAGCGTAATGAAAGGCGGGATGGTTTTGGCATGTATACACATCTCGCGAACTGCTGCCGTATAGCAGTCATCGACCTGAATTTATCGAATCATTACCACACGTAACTGATTGCCAAACATGCTGTAAACGAACAAAAATGGTTAATTATTACAAAACAGTTCTTATCTGTTTAAAATGAAAGTTTGTACACTGACTGTTGGATGAGCGTATCAACGTTCTAATATGCAACGACCTTGAAGCGTTGTCTGTTTGAAGTGAAAAGACCGCACACACACTAAATTTAAAATGAAACTGGTCACCTTGTTTTCGGGACATCTTCGTGACTCTGGCATATGTACATCAGAATGATCACTGAAAACATTAAATTCTAAATTCCTGTCCTGTGAACACTCTAAATACGTTATGTACCGATAAAATAAAAATATCAGTTCCAAAGAGAATTAACATTATATTTGTAGGGTTAATTAAGCTGTAATATGCCAACCCTATTACAAGACACAAAAGAAAACACCATTGCCTGCAGTACCACGGAACTACCTAATTTTCATTGCCGCTTGTGTTTTCCGACCTTGGAATGTCTCTGTCTTCAGCCAAGTGTATACTGCTGAGCTTGCAGTCCACTTTATGCATGGTTTTGAGCTATGTAATAAGGTAAAAAGGCTGAGCTTTCGTGGAGCCTCATAGAATTCAAGCAGAGATGTTTTAGCGGTAGAGGTAACGAATGTCTAAGTCTGTAAACTCAAATGGTTCGTCCTTTTGTCGCTACTAAATGATCATATTTTGTAAGTGCATAAATGGACGTCATCAGTCGCACAAGAGTTAACTGCTGGCATCTCGTATAAACTATCTCCACGTAAACTTAAGCAGCTACTGCCACTTCACTGTGTTACACATCCTCTTGAGTTTGCTGTCGTTCAGAACATCCTTTCTCAACGATTCAGCGTTCACAAACATTAGTGCACAACGTATTACATGCGACTCGTACATTCGTGCTCACGGTATTCGTTAGCGTTATAACAAAGGCTCATATTTCTTGGGTCAGTGCTATATTCCTCCCGAAACGTTACCACCATCCGGAAAATAAGCGCGATGCCAAGAACAACAAAATGCAGTTTCCAACCTAAGTACGTAAGATTGTTAGCCGGAGTATGGGATATTTATGCATTATTTTCCGCTTGTTATATGTTCGTTCAGATTAATTACACAAGTTATACCTAAGATTTAGGAGATGCTTTCTGGTAGCTATAACAGCCCAAGTAGTTAAACAGAGTAGTCGAGTAACTTTCCTTCTGAAGGAAGTCAGAAGTATACTGGAGGACGTGGAAGACAGCTGAAGAAGCTGAACTGCTGTGAGAACGGAGAAAGCAAAAGCAAGTACTCGCAGTGAAAGGTTCCAGACTACAAGCACTTAGGCGCCGGCTTCTCAGCAAACACTCTAAGCTGTATGAATGCCAAAGCTAGCGCACGGGCAGTCGCACGCGGTAGCTCGCTCCTTCCGAGATCTGGGGAGGCGCGCCACCCCCAAATCCGCCCAGAGTACTAACGACGAATGCTGGTGTGCTGCCCAGCCTGGACTTGGTTTTAGGCGGCTTTCAGCATCCCACCAGGTGAATGTCATGCTGGTTCCCACGTCTCGCCTCAGTTACACGATATGCAAATATTTCGAAAATCTTCTCACGCTTACGTGGGCCCACAGAATAGAACACACAATTTACATATTGCGCAGGAAGAGGGGGGGGGGGGAGGGAGGGAGGGAGGGAGGGAGGGAGGGAGGGAGGGAGGGAGTTAGTTAGTTGCCGGTAGGAACGGCACCCAACCACCTTCTACTACTAACATTACCAGGTAACATGCCGACCTCGTGAAGATACAGGATAAGGCCAGGATACAGATTCGCAAGTCACGTTCAGGCATTCAAAGCAAACTAAACGGATTTTCTTTCCGAATATAATTTGTTACACTCGATAAACCAAGTAAATCGCACTCGGAATAAGAGTGCCGCAGTCAGAAAAGGTGAAGTTATTGTACTCTTCTCTTTCAGGAATACATTGTCCAAATCCTATCAAAAGTTCTGTTAGAACTTTTTTTTATTCTCGAGACCGATTTCTGAACATCATAGCTCATTACGAAAAGTGGAACTTTTACGTCATGTATACTGTGCAGATTAACGTGCTTTGCTGTACGTTCCGACCATCAGCAGGAGTCAATATATGAAAACGAACTACATCCATTCTCGACGCTTAGCTGTAAGGTACTGAAACTGTTCGCAGCAAAAACCCTGCAGAACGTGAACTGTATCATTTCGTCTAATTCACGGCCATCCGAAGTAATGGTTCTCGTAACATTAGTGAATGAGACTGGAAGCACTAACAGTGTCTGTTACAGGATTTATTTCACTTATTCATGAAATAAGAGGAGACTTCAAAGGGTTAATTACTCCCGTTGTCCCAAGCTTAACGTTGGGCAACTAGAGTGTTGTTCTCTGCAGACACAGTTCTGCTAAGGTACCGATAACATGTGCACCGCAGTGTGGAAGTGAAATGATGCGGCAACTGAAAACGTATTCCAAGTTCTGAAGTACGCAGGGAAAGTACGATTCTTGTGAGAAAATCGTGCAAGTTGCACAAATTAACGGTGAAGTTCTAGCTATACGTAGACCAAAACCAATGTTGCGTCCAGGTAAAGCGAACTGATGTCGTATCGGGAAGGATGGCCATCGGCATCCACCACAGACGGAAGTGTCCATACAATCGAGGAACTAATTCGTGCCGGTCGGGGTGACCGAGCGGTTCTAGGCGCTACAGGTTGCAACTGCGCGACTGCTACGGTCGTAGGTTCGAATCCTGCCTCGGGAATAGATGTGTGTGTGTTAGGTTTAAGTAGTTCTAAGTCCTAGGGGACTGATGACCTCAGAAGTTAAGTCCCATAGTGCTCAGAGCCATTTTAACCATTTTGAACTAATTCGCAGCAGCCACAGATTTTCAGACAATGGGAACGCACAGCGGTTCTCGGATGGCTCCGTGAGCGAGGAGCGGATTTCTGTCGCCGTGGAACTGAACAATCGTAGAACGTTCCGACCGCTGTTTGCAGAGATTCGGCGATTGTGTTGAAAAATAGTGTCACGTATCTTCATCTCTGTGTAGTCTAAGACATAATTCAACAAAGTGTACCTGGCCTGTCATAACAATGTGTAACTTACTTCTTGAAGTCCCCTCTTAATTGATCTGTGGATCTCCCAAAATGCCAGGAAGATGAAAAATCTCGCAATGTTCTCGTTGTGAAGCTGACAGTGACATAGGATGACAAACGTTGCGATAAGAGCGGAAACTCAGTATTGAATGGATACGCACATTAGTCAAAAAATTAGTTGTCTCTAGGAGAAATCACACTAACATCTGGTGACACTGCATTCAGCTTTGATTATTTGGCGAGGAACAGGATCCACAACTTTCTCAAGGTATGCTACTCATATGTTGGAGCTCCATAGAGCTACATATGTGGGGACGTTGCTGCTAGATTTGACCACCTGTCCCACATTGTCAGAGATATTTACTATGGAAGTAACATCGGCTGATTTAACGTGTTATTGGAGCTGTAATAAGCTACCTGAGTGTTCATAAAACCAGTCTCATTAACAAGGCTGCTGCCATCTTGGAAGAGGGAAGTTTCCACAGCATACTCATCATGAAGATATAGAAGAAAAAGGCAGCACTTGTCACCGTTTTAATCTGCCAGGAAGTTTCACATCAGCGCACACCCCGCTGCAGAGTGAATATCTCATTCTGGAAACATCCCCCAGGCTGTAGCTAAGCCATGTCTCCGCAATATCCTTTCTTTCAGGAGTGCTAGTTTTGCAAGGTTCGCAGGAGAGCTTCTGTAAAGCTTGGAAGGTAGGAGACGAGGTACTGGCAGAAGTAAAGCTGTGAGGACTGGGCGTGAGTCGTGCTTGGGTAGCTCAGTTGGTAGAGCACTTGCCCACGAAAGGCAAAGGTCCCGAGTTCGAGTCTCGGCCCGGCACACAGTTTTAATCTGCCAGAAAGTTTCATCAAGCCACTGTTGGTCCAGATTGTCCCACTCCTCAACGGCGATTCGGCGTAGATCCTTCAGAGTGATTGATGGGTCACGTCGTCCATAAACAGCCCTTTTCAATCTATCCCATGCATGTTCGATAGGGTTCATGTCTGGATAACATGGTGGCCACTCTAGTCGAGCGATGTCGTTATCCTGAAGGAAGTCGTTCACAAGACATGCACGACAGGGGCGCCAATTATCGTCTATGAAGACGAATGGTTCGCCAATATGCTGCCGATATGGTTGCACTGTCGGTCAAAGGATGGCATCTACGTATCGGACAGCCGTTACGGCGCCTTCCATGACCATCAGCGACGTACATCGGCCCCACATAATGCCACCCCAAAAGAGCAGGGAACCTCCACCTTTCTGTACTCACTGGACAGTGTACTTAAGGCCTTCAGCCTGACTGGGTTGCCTCCAAACATGTCTCCGACGATTGACTGGTTGAAGACATATGCGACACTTGTCGGTGAAGAGAACGCGATGCCAATCCTGGGCGGTCCATTCGGCATGTTTTTGGGCCCATCTCTACTGCGTTGCATGGTGTCGTGGTTGCAAAGATGGATTTCGCCGTGGGCGTCCGGAGTGAAGTTGCTCATCATGAAGCCTATTGCGCAGTTTGACTCGTAGCAGGACGTCCTGTGGCTGCACGAAAAGCATTGTTCAACATGGAGGCGTTGCTACCAGGGTTCCTCCGAGCCATAATGCGTGGGTAGGGGTCATCCACTGCAGTAGTAGGCCTCGGGCGGCCTGAGTGAGGCCTGTCTTTCTGTATCTCCTCCATGTCCGAAAAACATCGCTTTGGTTCTCTCTGAGGCGCCTGGACACTTCCCTTGTGGACAGCCCTTCCTCACACAAAGCTGCAATGCGGACGCGGTCGAACTGCAGTATTTACCGTCTAGGCGTGGTTGAACTACAGACAACACGAGCCGTGTACCTCCTTCCTGCTGGAATGACTGGAACTGACTGGCTGTCGGACTCCCTCCGTCTAACAGGCACTGCTCATGCACGGTTGTTTACATCTCTGAATAGTCAAAGGGACTGTGTCTGTGATACAATATCCACCGTCAACGGCTATCTTCAGGAGTTGTAGGAACCGGGGTGACGCAATTTTTTGATGTGTGTGTATATTTATAATTTTGATGATGAATCACACTATTTGATTTGTGTACTATACTACGTAATTTTGTGAGGGTTAAAAAAGCACTTGAGAAAAATTTAAATAAATGTATTTATTTCGGGATAGTTAACGTTTCAGGGTGTTTCGGAAGTATGTACCACAAAGGGGGTGGTATCTGACAGCTGTTGGGAAGTACAGGCTGGTCAATGTACCCCGAATCGATGTTAAGTCTGACGATCTACATTCTGTTCAAGTACTTCGTCTGCAGTCTAGAAAATGTGTTGTAGGAATTATTATGTAAAATTTTCACACAAGCCCTTATATTCACTAACATAAATATCAACAGAAGTTAAAAAGCGGTCCTGATAATCATGTTGGAACCTGAAAATCCGTCAAAGTGCACCTGGTTTACGGTACCAGACTAGAAATGTCCATTGCACGTGTTGCACAGTGCGGCGTCGGCTGAGAAAGTGGTCGAGATGGAGCTGCACTCCCTGACACCAGCAATTCTTGGCGGGTTTCAAAACGGTCGTGACACTCGTCTGCGGCCCCTGTCGGCCAGGCTCTCTTTCTGCGATCACTGGTGTTACGCAGTATTATGTGCCTGTGAGTGACATTTTGGGCAGTCCTCCCTGATGCACCAACTTTATGAAGGCTTCGTTCGTGGGCACGTCTAGATGCGGCAGCCACGCTGCCACGATTCCAGGTCGACCCATATTCACCCATATTCCAGCACTGATTCAGTACAACCGTCTGGTCATAGCGCACGACTCGATTACCGTGACTTAGGTCAGCGGTGGATGGCATGACGGCCTGGTACCAGCTCAACACGTACATCGCTCTAAAACTATCAGTTTGAACTTCTAAGACCAGTGGCTAACATTTAGTCTGATGAGCTTATTTGCATCGTGCAAGACACACTCGTCTGTGTGCACGTAGCGCCCATGTCAAGGAGAGCAGCAATAACAGCAGCGAGGTGAGGTGAGGTGAGGTGAGGTGGCTCTTGCTGTTACCTTGCAGGTAGGAGGAGCCGATCTGCGTGGCGCCGTTGTAGTCGTTCTGCGGGAAGCCGAGCAGCCTGGCGGACTCCAGGAAGGCCTCGGCCAGCGGCGTGTGGTAGGGCGCGTAGTCCACCGCCACCGGGCCCTCCGTGTTGTGGAAGACGCGGTCCGCCGCCAGCTCAGGGATCGCCGTCGCCTCCGACTTGAGGAAGTACCTGCGCAGTGCGACAGCACGCTGCACCTTGCACACCGAAACAAGGGACGCATAGCGTCGAGATAGTCCCATACATTCCATCAGTGCCGTTATATTAGTGCAGCATATACACTCTTACGGAAAAAAAAGAAAAACCACGACACACCACGAAGGAATTATCCGACGCGACGCCCACGTAAAGATAAACAAGTAATTGCAATTTCAGAAGATTTCGATGGTTTATTCTAGAAAAGAGCTTCACAAACAGGAATCCATTAACGCGTTGGTCCACCTGTGGCCCATACGCTTATTCGGGTCGGTATTATTTCACTGGCTAGTTAGATGTCCTCCTGAGGGAGATTGTGTCAGATTATGTAAACTGGGGCGTCAGATCGTAAGATTCCCGAAATGGTCGGAGGGCCCTGCCAATAATGCTCCAAACATTCTCTATTGGGGAGAGATTCGGCGAACTTGCTGGTCAAGGTAGGGTTTGGCAAGCACGAAGGGAGGCGCCAGCAACTCTCGACGTATACCGGTGGGCATTATCTTGCTAAAATGTAAGCCCAGGACGTCGTTCCATGAAGTGCAACAATTTACACTGAAGAACCAAAGAGACTGGTACACTTGCCGAATAACGTGTCGCGCCGCCGAGAGCACGTTTGGGTCAACATTTGTAAAACTTTAATTCCTCTCTATCAAATCCCGCGCTATCGGGAGAGAGGAAGAGTTTTAGTTTTAGTGAATCAAAATTTATGAAGTAAATAGGTATTTTTATTTATCCGTAACCATTTTCCACGTAAAAATGAGAACATGGATTTTCTTGAATTACAGCGCCAACCATCAAGAATCACAACAAATGTTTAAGACAAAATGTACGTCGTTATATATGTAGAATCTGATTTTGCAATAAGAAATGTGCGTTCCCAGTTGAAATTTTAAAGTTGCCTCCCGTCCCACCCCAACCCCCAGGGGTCTGGGGTGGCGGTCTAATTTTAGCAGCAGCAGATGTCCCCCTCGAAAATTATCAACTTTGGATTCTACATTTTTTTCGTGTCAAGTTTATTTTTCGCAGTTGTTAAATCGGTTACTGCTGGTACACTGACAGGTTATCAAGATTTTACGGAGTTGATCGTGGTGCTGTAATCGGCGCACGAGCCATGGGACACAGTATTTCCCACATACCAACGAAGTGGGGATTTTCCCGTACGATCACTTCACGGGCGTACCGCGAATATCAGCAATCCGGTAAAACGCCAAATCTCCGACATCGCTGCGGCTGGAAAAAGACCCTGCGAGAACAGGACCAATAACGACTGAAGAGAATCTTTCTACGTGATAGTAGTGCAGTCCTTCCACAAATTACTGCAGATTTCAATGCTAGGCCATCAACAAGTGCGAACCATTCAAAGAAAAATCATCGGTATGGACCTTCGGAGCCAAAGGCCCACCTGTCTACCCTTGATGACTGCGCGACACAAAACTTGACGCCTCGCCTGGGCCTGTCGGCACCGACATTGGACTGTTGATGACTGGAAACATGTTGGCTGGTCGAACGAGTCTCGTTTCAAATTGCGTCGAGCCGATGGACGTGTACGGGTATGGAGACATCCTCATGAGTCCGTGGACTCTGTATGTCAGTAGGGGAATGTTGAAGTTGGCGGAGGCTCTGTAACGGCGTGGGGGGTGTGCAGTTGGAGTGATACGGGACCGTTGATACGTCTACATACGACTCTGAAAAGTGACACGTACGTGAGCATCCTGTCTGATCACCTGCGTCCAGTCATGTCCATTGTGCACTCCGACCGACTTGGGCAATTCCAGCAGGACAATGCGACACGCCACGTGCCAGAATTGCTACACAGTTGCTTCAGGAACAACTCTTGTGAGTTTAAACACTTCTGATGGCTACCAATTCCCTAGACACGAACATTATTGAGCATATCTGGGATGCCTTGCTACGTGCTGTTCGGAAGACATCTCCACGCTTACGGATTTTTGGAGAGCGCTGCAGGATTCATGGTGTCAGTTCCCTCCAGCGCTACATCAAACATTAGTCGAGTCCAGGCCACTTCGCGCTGCGGCACTTCAGTGTGCTCGCCCGGTCCCTGCACTGTATTAGGCAGGTGTACCAGTTTCTTCGGCTCTTCATTGTAGTTAGTCTTTGTTAAGGCTGTGTAGTTGCAATTAGGCACCATTGCAGACGTCTGCTGACACAGGCGTTAACAGCTTTCTTTCTCTGTGGGTAGCTTCAAAAATGGGCAATTTTGTTGATTTAAATCTAACTCCAAGCTTCCATACCAGGACCTAAAAATCTGCAGTATGCTTGCATTGGTATAGAACATGCTTACAGTTCATCTCGTACATTTACCGTCAGAAATCGAATAACGACAGTAAAGCTTATTACGTTAGAGTTACTCACTGTTTCTTGGCAGATACATAAGGATTTCTGCCGAAAAAATTGCTTGAAGAATGTCTTCTAAAAGAGAAAAAACGCGAGTTATAAAGCATTAATAATAACATTAATCAATGAAGTTTGTTATTCTGATTGGATCAAAAACTATAAAATTAATTTTGGGCAGTTCTCAAGTCCTGCATATTAGAGTCTATAAAATTCATCATCTGTTGTTAGCGAGCGTGAGAGACAAATCCTAGTCATTTTTTGTGGAGCATCACTCAACAACAGTGAAGCATTTTATATTCCAAGGCGATGAACGGTGCCTGAGGGGGCACACATTACGCAGTCAGTGGCTAGACGTTCTCCTGTTAACAGTACGGGTGCCAAGTGAGGCAATTTTTACTGGCGTACGGTGCTCTTGTTATCATGGAATGGCTCTGAAATGAACGAAATACGCCGCCAAGAAGAAATTATGAAGAGCATCCAGCTCCGGGAGCCTGGGACTGCTTTGCCGCAACGTGATTGCCAGCACTCTTGCGCCGCTGCTCCTCTAACTGCAGGAATTCAGACATGTATCACTCTGCGGGCCAGTATGCTTTTTTTAAATAATAATTCCAGTGACATAAAACTGTTTGCACCTTAAAATTTGTCCTAATCAGAAACGAGTGGAGAGTACGGTCCTTAACGTACAGATAACCAAGCATCCTGTTTCTGGAAATGTAATGGTTTGTAGTTGTACTAAATGTGCTAAAGTTCAGTGCTAAAATATATGAGTATTGTTATCAAAGCTACCTGCTTCACAGTTGGTGAGAAAGGCACGTATATTGGACTACGGTGAAGAGTAACTTGCATTAATTAGTATTATGAATTATTTTCTGAAATTGTTTGAGTTAAATATTTGAGTAACTTGTGTTAAAGCATTAAAACATAAACTATTGCAAGTGGGTCTAAAATGTAATGTTATTAAACTGCAATTGGTTTCCGAAATAATTACAGGGCTTGCATGTAGAAGAAGTAACAGTTTATGGGCCTCCACTGTAATCTATTCTCAAATTCAAACATGATTGGATTTTTCGTTGGTATTAAAAGAAATCTGTGACATTGCTAATAATGAAGGCATAATAAGTATAGGTGTAGGATTATTTAATTTCATTTGTGGTACGTATGTGTTAGCTGAAATCAGAACTCTTTCTGTGCCCAATTTCAGTCCAATGTGTCTTCAGTAACATCTTAATGTTGAATTAGTATTGAATCAATTAATGATTGCAATAGTAACTTTTATTGCTATGAGTGAAGTATTATTTAGTTCTCTATGTTTTCTGGTTTGTGTAAGGGATATCTACTGCTAACCACTACGTAATTCATTCGGTAGTTGTGTGTATCCATTGTACTATTTAAAAGGAACATTAACGAAAGTCACTTCAGCAATCCCTGTTCATTTTTCTTTAAACTTAATGTTTCAAAGTATTATGCCTAATTAGGTTGGCGACCGTCGATTGTTTCATTTGTATGTATTTTATAATATTTATTATCTTTAAAACTCAGTGTGTTAGTCTTTCTTTATATTACCTGCCATTAAAACGAAAATACTGTTCGATACCCTCTGCCCATAAGGTTAAAACACGGTCAAATTTCAAAAATCCTCCCAGAGAGTAACGCTAGATTGCAATAGAGCGTTATACTTGACGCACGCGAACTTGCAGTAACAGTGTTAAAAGTTGTACAGCTGATAGAAGACCATAAAGTGAATACTTTACCATGAGGAACTAATGGTCGTAAAAACTTAATTATTTGTTGACATACACAAACGTATGCCTTACACTAGCAACAGTTTCAGCTAATAGTAACTGTTCAGATTGACGACCGAATGTTTCAGCGCAGACATTACAACATAATATTTTGATAGAACTGAGCTCCGGATTCAGATACATTTGCCCACGTTTCTTGTACGCGTTGCTTATGACAGGTACGTAATTACTGCGCCACCAGCGTTCCACACATATTTTTCGACACTTGAATTTCTCGGGCAGGGCCGGTTTCAGAACATTTTTTCCATAGAGGGGGCATGTAATCATCGCCGCCACTCATCCCTTTAACCTTATAACACACACACACACACACACACACACACACACACACACACACACACACACACACACCAAGTTTTCAAATTTTGCACTAAAGCCGTCTCTGGCATCCCTTTTAGCTTAGCGCCCCAAGCACCTGTTACGTCTCTTGGGCCAGAAACCGGCCCTGTTGACGAGCAAGTAGACAGTGCTTGATGGCTCTCGTCGACACAGCCCAGCTCCATTTCCTCAAATTCTGCTGTGTGAACAGTTGGTTGTGGAGAACGCTCACCAACTCCCTGTGACTTGAATTACATGATTTCTCGTCTCTTTTTGTCTTTTTTTCTGTCGACTACTTGCAGTTCCGATGACACCATCGTGAAACTGATCTCTGTACATTATTTGGGCTTTCTGGAGACTATATTCCGATGCATCACCCGACAGGCCTATCTGCTAGTTCCTGTAACCAGTAACGCCCCATTTTCTAATAAACAGCGCTACCTTCCATCGAGGACACATCTAAAACAATCGTGTTTTGGTTTACAAAGTTACCCGCCCAGTATGTGCACGCACTACACAACTGTTTGTCACGAAATATAAGCTATATACGTTGAGGTGACAAAAGTCACCTGATAGCGTTATGCACATATAGAGATGTATACGAAGTATAAAACGGCATTGCGTTGACGGAGCCGTTATTTGTACTCAGGTGATCCATGCGAACAGGGTTCCGACATGATTGTAGCCACACGACAGGAATTAAGAAACTGTGAGCGGGGCAATGGTAGATTCAGTTAGGCGTATGGGACAGTCCATTTCTGATATCGTAGGGAATTCAATAATCAGAGATCCACAGTGTCAACACCGTGCTGAGAATTGCAAACTACAGGCATTACCTCTCGTCACTGACAACACAGTGACGGCCGGCCTGCACTTAATGATGAGAGCAGCGGTATTTGCGTAGAGTTGTCAGTGATAACAGACAAGCAACACTGCGTCAAATAACCACAGAGATCAAGGCGGGACGCACGACGGAAAGTGCGGCGAAATTACGCATCAGTGGGCTACGGCAGCAGACGACCGGCGCTAACAGCACGACATCGCATGCGGCAGGTCTCATCGGTTGGACCTAGCCGACTAGAAAACCGTGACCTGGTCAGATGATGGTGGAAGTCATGGTCATGTACTCGAGCTATCAACAAGACACTGTGCAAGTTGATGGTGGCTCCATAATGGTGTGGGCTGTGTTTACTTCGTCGTCCTCTGGTCTAAATGAACCGATCATTGACTGGACATGGCTTCGTTCGGATACTCTGAGACAACCTACAGCTATATATGGAATTTATGTACCCAAACATCTAAGGGGTTTTTATGGATGTCAATTTGGTATGTCGCCGGGCCTCAGCTTCTGCCCACCCAAATCTCCCGACAGGAATCACATCGAACATTTGTGGAACATAATCGAGAGGACTGTTGGTGCACAGTATCCTGCTCCGGCAACAGCTTCGCATTTACGGGCTAGTACAGAGGCACCATGGCTCAATATTTCTGCAAGGGACTTCCTTCGACTTCTTCAGTCCACGCCGCTTCGAGTTGCTGCAGTAAGCCGGGAAAAGGAGGACCGACATGACATTAGGAGGCATCCCTTGACTTCTGTCACACGAGCCTACAAACGTGCGTTTTATACGCCGTTGTAGGTTATAAGCTGGTGGGTAACGTGCCTGCCAATAGACCGCGGGGCCCGGGGTTCGATCCCCGGGCGGCTCGGAGATATTCTTCGTTCGGGATTGAATTTTGTGCTGTCCTAATGATTTCAGTTCATCTTCATCAGCTGCACAAGTCACTGGAGCGGGGTGAAATAGAAATAATTGCAACCAACCAAAAATGCCATTCCACAATTTCATTTTATTTGTTTTCCGATCACTGTTATTCATCTTACAATACTAAATTTATGATCCTCCGGCGTGTGTGTAATTTTGACCCTGAAAGGTTTTCCCACCCTGTGTAGATTCAGTCCCGTATTTAATAAATCCCTGACTGTAAGATTTTAGCCCTACAGTCACAAAGCTTAACAGATTAATGTAGTTGTCCATACACTGACGGAAACAAATTTCAACACCAAAAAGTAATTACAGTAATGAAATTTCGGGAATACCTTTTTGTAGGCAACATAGTCAAGCGATTAACATTGCAAGATGACAGGTTAATGTAAGCGCAAATGTGAAATGTTAATAAGTTAATAACCTTCAGAATGTTGAATTCAAGTATGCAAAGGTGCACACATTGCCTGTTCTCAGTGTGTGAGATGGAGTTCCACGCCTGTTTTGGTCGGGCAACACAGTGCGGTTAATGCTTTTTGTGGGTGACGCTGGAGTTGTCGTCGCATGATGTCCCATATGTGCTCGATTGGAAACAGATTTGCTGACAAATTATGATGGTGTTGGGACAGCAACCAGCCACAAATTTACTTTTGAAAGTAAATTTGTGGCTGGTTGCTGTCCCAACACCATCAACATTTGTCTTCAAACGACAGCCACGGTCTCCATCATGTCAACATATGACAAGATTACAGGTGTGCTGGTCGATCAGCCCAAGGCAAGACGTCGACACCCTGCAGAGCATGATGAGTGACAGCAGCAGTACGTGGACGTACGTTATTCTTCTGGAAAACACCCTCTGGCAGCACAACAGGTGAAGTGTGTGGGATAACGACGAGCCTGCCCCTGCTGTCATGCGATATCGCGCCCCAGACCACAACTCCAGATGTAGGCCCAGTGTGTGTGTGTGTGTGTGTGTGTGTGTGTGTGTGTAGCACGCTCACATGTTTACTGCAGGTCCTCAGCTGGCCCACTCCTAACCAAAACACGGCCGTCACTTGCAGCGAGGCAGGACGGGCTTTCATCAGAAAACACAACAGACCTCCACCCAGTCTTCCCATGACCTCTCCATCACTGAAGTCGCAAATGGGGGTGTTTTGGGGTCAGTGAAATGCATGCTGTCCTCGAAGTGACACCTGCAACAGTTCGTGTTGTCGGTGTGGTGCACGTGCTGCTCAGGCTGATGCAGCAGATGCAGTACGATGCGCCCAACGTGTGGACTTCCTCTCGGTGGTGCCACGTTCCGTCCGGAGCCCGGTCTTCTTGCGACCGCACATTCTCGCCACCGCCACTTCCAGCAGTTATGTGCATCGGTTACGTTTCTGCCAAGTCTTTCTGCAATATCGCAGAAGGAATACCCGACCTCTTAAAGCACTACGATGTTATCTGGTTCAAATTCAGTGAGGTGTTGATTAAAGCGGCCTTGTCGCATTCTTGACTAACATTAGCTCATTACGTCCAGTCTCAAAGATAACTCTCACGACCGTTACAGCGTGTACGAGCAAACCTGATTTGCATCCTCTTACGTGAAAGGCGTGAAATTTGAGTAGACATCTTTCAGATGTAGAAACGCGTCTACCAACTTTCGTTTATGTCGCTCAACTCCTTCTTGTTGCTTCCATATTTTTCCGTCAGTGAATAATGCTAACCATTTAATTCATGAGAGTGTAAAATAAATCATTCTAATTTACGGTTATTCGTATGTTCGGCTTGTCAATGAAGGGCTCTTCATCTACGTATATGTTCCTCAAATTAGTGTGCATAGCATGGCGGATATTATCCGTGTCAGTGAAGCTGTGAGGTAAAATATCATTTTTGTCCGCACTCGCACATTCCTCTTTCGCGATGCACTCAGCCTTGAGGGCTTTCAAATAATATGAATACGTTGTGTGGTGAGTGGCCCTCAACTACGTACCCTCAGACTTAAAAGTTTTGGCTGGTTTCGCTGTCTAGGGGCCGGGATACGTAGTTGCCGCATTACAAGCCTAATACTGCTGAGTCTACAGTACGCAATATTAATACACACAGGAATCGAATGGTCGAGGGTTCTTATTACTCGGCAATTGTGAATTAATATAGAAATGTATCAGAAAAAGATTGCAATAAAATAAAATCTGCAGGTACAATTTAAAGACTTTAAACGATAAGTATGATAGTAGAAGTACTTTTGAGAATGCGGTATATTTGTAAGTAGGCTGTTTACGTTTTCTTATTGGTAACGCCACGTAGCGCTCGGTATGAAAAATCACTGGCTGTGCTGTGCGCAGTCTATGTTTAGTTTGCATTGTTGTCTGCCATTGTAGTGTTGGGCAGCGGCAGCTGGATGCTAACAGCGCGTAGCGTTGCGCAGTTGGAGGTGAGCCGCCAGCAGTGGTGGACGTGGGGAGAGAGATGGCGGAGATTTGAAATTTGTAAGAATTGGTGTCATGAACTGATGTATATATTATGACTATTAAGGTAAATACATTGTTTGTTCTCTATTAAAGTAGTTTGAATCTTTTAGTTAGCTGGCGGTAGTGGCGCTCGCTGTATTGCAGTAGTTCGAGTAACGAAGATTTTTGTGAGGTAAGTGATTTGTGAAGCATACAGGTTAACTTTAGTCAGGGCCATTCTTTTGTAGGGATAATTGAAAGTCAGATTGCGTTGCGCTAAAAACTATTGTGTGTCAGTTTAAGCACAGTCGTGTATAAATTGTCCTAAGGGGACGTTTCATATTTCTGCGAAACACTTATTGGTGTCGATGGTCCAGCAATTAAATAAAATGTAAGTTGAATAATAGGGAAACAATAGATTCCTACTGCACATAACTAGTTACGAACGACAACATAGCTCACTAGATCTTCGCTTCTAAACGCACACTATATCTTCGCTGCAGAAGCCACGGAAATCTCACAAGTACGTAAGTCGGAACTGTGAAGTATTTGTATCCCTCGCGACCACGCGCAAACTGCTCCACTCCAAGTGTTTCCCGCGACTGTGGGTCCCGCGTCTCCCTCCTGCCGCACTGCCCACAACTGCCCCGTGTCCTCTCCGGAAACGATGCTCCTCCCCAACCTCCATACGTCTCTCATAGCAACGAGCGCTGTCACTGGCCAGAGCGCTCCCTCCATGTCTTCAGGCCAACGTACGTTCACAAATATATTAAAACACATACGAAATACTGGATTTACATTTAAATAATTTGAAATTAAATAAATATTTCTACGGCTGGCGGCCGAGGTGGCCGAGTGGTTCTAGGAGTTTGTCTGGAACCGCCCGACCGCTACGGTCGCAGGTTCGAATCCTGCCTCGGGCATGGGTCTCTGTGATGTCCTTAGGTTAGTTAGGTTTAAGTAGTTATACGTTCTAGGGGACTGATGACCTCAGAAGTTCAGTCACATAGTGCTCAGAGCCATTTGAACCTACGGCTGGACCATAAACACGCTCTAACACACATGATTAAATACATAAACAAATTAAATGGTGCAAAGGGCTCTGAGCACTATGGGACTTAACATCTGTGGTCATCAGTCCCCTAGAACTTAGAACTACTTAAACCTAACTAACCTAAGGACACCACAAACGTCCATGCCCGAGGTAGGATTCGAACCTGCGACCGTAGCAGTCACGCGGTTCCGGACTGAGCGCCTAGAACCGCGAGACCACCGCGGCCGGCAAACAAATTAAATAAATAGATATCAAAGGAATAGCAACAAAAGGTAGGCCAGTAGTCTGATGTCTCTGTGCTTCCTAAAACGCCGTAAATATTTAACCAATTTCTTCATGAATAGTATACATGGGACAAAAACAAAGAGATAGATGAGTAAATATATTTAATAGCATGCTGCTGCCGTTCTTTCGTGTAACTGTGGAGTAATTATGGCCTAACGCGATCGATAGTAATCGGCAACATTGACCTCCAATAATTCATGTACTATTCAAGTTACATGCTTGTAATTTATACCAATGTAGCTTTACACTAATAGCTTTCTAAACACACGTCGGTCGACGAAATCGAATGAAGCGTTTCGATTTTCGAAATTCGTTGCTGGGTGTTACTTGTATAATTTACCGTCACATACTAAACTTTAAACTAATGAAGTACACCATCGGAATCGTCGTGCAAATAATACTAATGTACATGTTTCTTTTTGAGGTTTCATGATTCATCTGGCTATTATCAATTTCTATACGAACTGTGACATGTCTGCCGTGATAGTTTCACAAAGTCCGCCATCTCTCTAGGCATACAGGTCTCTTTCAAAGGCACAGCATCGCGAAGGAATTCCCAGCCACGTGCTCGGCCTGGACCACGTGCTGGGGCCTGCCGGGCCCCGGCTGGCTGTGCGGTCCGTGTGGCCGCGCCAGCTCCCAGCTGACAAGGGAACCTCCCCATCGCACCCCCTTCAGATTTAGTTATAAGTTGGCACAGTGGATAGGCTTGAAAAACTGAACACAGATCAATCGAGAAAACAGGAAGAAGTTGTTTGGAACTATGAAAAAAATAAGCAAAATATACAAACTGAGTAGTCCATGCGCAAGATACGCAACACCAAGGATAGTGTGAGCTCAGGTGCGCCTTGGTCACGTGGTTAGCGTGAGCAGCTGCGGAACGAGAGGCCCTTGGTACAAATCTTCCCTCGAGTGAAAAGTTTACGTTCTTTATTTTCGCAAAGTTATGATATGTCCGTTCGTTCATTGACGTCTCTGTTCACTGTAATAAGTTTAGTGTCTGTGTTTTGCGACCGCACCGCAAAACCTGGCGATTAGTAGACGAAAGGACGTGCCTCTCCAATGGGAACCGAAAACATTTGATAGCAAGGTCATAGGTCAACCGATTCCTCCGCAGGAAAACACGTCTGATATATACTGTGCGACACTGGTGACAGCATGTGTGTCACATGACAGGAATATGTTGTCGACCCACCTAACTTGTAAACTTGGCGGATGGTTAAAAAGATTGTTCTACCTTACCCGATTTAGGTTTTCTTGTGGATCTGATAATCGCTCCCAAAAAAGTGATGAAAACATAAGAGTTTGTCACATAAACTGAAACTAAAAATAAAACTTCTCGCTGGAGGGAAGACTTGAAACAAGGACGTCTCGTTCCGCAGCTGCTCACGCTATCCACGGGACCACGGCGCTCCTGAGCTCAAATACCCCTTGATGTTGCATATCTTGTGCATGGATTACTCAGTTTGTATATTTTGCTTATTTTTTCATAGTTCCACACAACTTCCTCCTGTTTTTTCGATTGATCTGTGTTCAGTTTTTCAAGCCTATCCACTGTGCCAACTTATAACTAAATCTGAGGGGGGTGCGATGGGGAGGTTCCCTTGTTAGAATATCTCCAAGGCGCCTCAACTCGCCCGTTACCTCACAGCCTCGTGATGCCAATTGAGGAGCTACTCGACCGAACAGCAGCGGCTCCGGTCAATGAAAACCACCATAAGGATCGGGAGAGCGGTGTGCTGACCACACGCCTCTCCTATAAGCATCCTCATCTGAGGATGACACGGCGGTCGGATGGTCCCAATGGGCCAGTTGTGGCCTAAAGGGGAAATGATTTTCGTAGGCTCCTTCTGGCTATTGTGAAGACGGGGGCAATTCCCAGTAGCCTATGGAAGGGCACTTTGTCTAGACTGGAAATGGTGGGTCTGACGTTCCATACTCCTTTCACTGGAACTGTGAATGAGGACTGCCGTGCTGGCCAAATGACTAAAGATTTCCCGATTGCAGAACGTATTCCTTCATCACTTGATGGAAGTAAACTTTCCAGAAGAGCTGGCAGAAAACAACCCTTTGCAGAGACTTTGTATAGTCTATGAACGTGCCTCCATTCTACTGCTGACATTGACTGAGTGCACAGCATGGCAATTAATTTCTTGCAGTCTACATTTACATCTACATCCATACCCCGCAAGCCACCTGACGGTGTGTGGCGGAGGGTACCTTGAGTACCTCTATCGGTTCTCCCTTCTATTCCAGTCTCGTATTGTTCGTGGAAAGAAGGATTCTCGGTATGCTTCTGTGTGGGCTCTAATGTCTCTGATTCTATCCTCATGGTCTCTTCGCGAGATATACTTAGGAGGGAGCAATACACTGCTTGACTCTTCGGTGAAGGTATGTTCTCGAAACTTTAACAAAAGCCCGTACCGAGCTACTGAGCGTCTCTCCTGCAGAGTCTTCCACTGCAGTTTATCATCTCCGTAACGCTTTCCCTATTACTAAAAGATCCTGTAAGGAAGCGCGCTGCTCTCCGTTGAATCTTCTCCATCCCTCCGATCAACCCTATCTGATACGGATCCCACATTTCTGTTGTCAGTGATAAGCGACAATTGAGGTGGGGTAAAGAGCGACGGCACTGAATGACTTTAAGGTAGTGATGTGGAGAGGTGAACTACGCGATACCTGAGCTAACCCGATGGAACGGTTTGGGTTTGGTGAATGCCTAGAGAACTGCAATTTTTCCTAGTAAAAAAGAAAAAAAGACTAAATGTGGAAGGAAATTAAGTCATTTTATACTGCGCACAGTAAACGAACAGTTCATTTACATCTACATGGCTACTCTGCAAATCACATTTACGTGCCTGGCAGAGGGTTCATGGAAGTAGCTTCAAAATAATTTTTGGTATTAGGAGTAGAAATTTTGTGATGGAAATTTAGTGAGAAAATGCTGCCGTAATGACAAACGCGTTTGTTTTAATTATCTCCACACCAAATCGTGTACCATGTCAGTGACACTCTCCACCCTATTTCTCGATAGTACAAAACGTGCTGCTCTTCTTTGAACTTCATTGATGTACTCCCTTAATCCTGTCTAGTAAGGATCCCAAAGCGCACAGCGGGACTCCAAAAGAAGGCAGAGAAGTGTAGTGCAGGCAGTCTGTTCAGCAGATCTGTTGCATCTTCTGAGTGGTCTGCGAGTAAAACGCAGTCTGTGGGTCGCCATACCAACAACATTTTCTATGTGTTCTTTCCAATTTAAGCTGTTCGTAATTCTAATTCCTAGGTATTTAGTTGAAGTTCTGGCCTTTAGATTTGATTGAATTTTCGTGTAACCGGAAGTTAACGGATTCCTTGTAGCACTCGTGTGGATGACCTCACACTTCTCGTTGTTTAGTGTCAATTGCTAGCTTCCGAATCATACTAATACCTTTTCTAAATCGTTTTGCAATTTGTTTTGATCTCCTGATTACTTTACTAGTCGAAGTTTCATATCAGCGCACACTCCGCTGCAGAGTGAAAATCTCATTCTGCCAACGACAGCATCATCTGCAGACACAACCTAAGACGGAAATCTACAATTACGGAATCGGATACGGTACTGTTTGTATCAGCACGATGATGCACCCTGTCGTGAAACATCATTTGTGAGGCATTAGTTTGTTTACAATAACATTCTTGCGATGGACTGGCCTTCCGAGAGTGTCGGCATTGAGCGTTTGTGACGAGACAGAACGTCGACTCTGCGGCAGACCGCAGCATCCAAGATCACTAGCTTCTCTAGTTTCACCTCTTGAGGAAGAATGCGCTACCGTTCCTCTACAAAAATTCAGACACTTCGATTTTATCCATACTGGATGAGAGGTCGTGGTTGTGAATGTCAGTGTTAAAAAATATATCGGCTCAAACACTAAGATTGACGCGTTTCGGAAGTCAAGCTTCCATCATCAGAATAATAAAAAAAGTAAAAGAAGTTGTTAAAACTCGCTAAAATGGAACATGCACCAGGCACAATAAAATTGATAATAAAATTAAAACATCGTGGCTACTTCCCTTGTTGCAGCCGTGTCTTCCAAGGTGCAGCTCCACACAGTCGTCAAAATATAAAAAAAACTCTAAAGTGGTGTCGCCTACGGTGTTCGACACCTAAGCACATGGCTCTCTCCTCCATCGTCGTAAACCGCCCGTGCGTCTTCGTTGCTACCACACGCGACGTAGCCAAACACAAACACGTCAATCTTAGTGTTTTACACTACGAACAAGTGGTTTTTTAACACCAGACACTTCATTGGAAGTGTCCACAGTAGAGTTAAAGCCGTCGTGAAGGTGGAAATACTCGGTATAGGTGTTTGGACACTTTCGGCTAGATAGTGTATGACCTTCGACGAACACTCGGCACCGGCTTTGTGTCCGCCGAGCTGTTAGCAGCGCTGCAGAACGAGCGCAGGCGCGCGCAGCCGTACTCAACTCACGGCAGGACGTCGGCCCAGCCCCAGCCGGTGTTGCCGAGGCGCTCCCAGTGATCGTAGTCACGCCGGTTGCCCCTGGTGTAGATGAGGTAGTTGAGCACGCTGGAGCCGCCCATCACCTTGCCGCGCGGGAACCGGCAGCGCCGGCCCTCCATGGCCAGGCACGATGTCGACGACGGCTCCGTCCGGTAGTTCCAGTTGGCGTCCGTGAACTGCACACACCACTTCATTAAGCCACTGCTGCTCCTAACCAAAGTCTTAGCAAGTACGAGAATGATTGCTGCTCCACCGTCTCAACCTTACAGTAGTCAGTATGTTGCTGTTGTGGTCTTCAGTCCTGAGACTGGTTTGATGAAGCCCTCCGTGCTACCCTATCCTGTGCAAGTTTCTTCATCTCACAGTACCTACTGCAACCTACATTCTTCTGAATCTGCTTAGTGTATTCATTCTTGGTCTCCCTCTGCAATTTTTGCCCTCCACGCTGCCCTCAAATACTAAATTGGTGATCCCTTGATGCCTCAGAACATGTCCTACCAACCGGTCCCTTCTTCCAGTCAAGTTCTGCCACAAATTTCTCTTCTCCCAAGTTCTGTTCAATTCTTCCTCATTAGTTGTGTGACCTACCCATCTAATCTTCAGCATTCTTCTGTAGCACCACATTCCGAAAGCTTCTATTCTCTTCTTGTCTAAACTATTTATCGTCCACGTTTCACCTCCATACATGGCTACACTCCACACAAATACTTTCAGAAATGACTTCCTGACACTTAAATCTATACTCGAAGTTAACAAATTTCTCTTCTTCAGAAATGCTTTCCTTGCCATTGCCAGTCTACATTTTATATCCTCTCTACTTCGACCATAATCAGTTATTTTACTTCCTAAATAGCAAAACTCTTTTACTACTTTAAGTGCCTCATTTCCTAATCTAATACCCTCAGCATCACCCGATTTAATGTGACTACATTCCATTATCCTCGTTTTGCTTTTGTTGATGTTCATCTTATACCTTCCTTTCAAGACACTGTCCATTCCGTTCAACTGCCCTTCCAGGTCCTTGGCTGTCTATGACAGAATTACAATGTCATCGGCGAACCTCAACGTTTTTATTTCTTCTACATGGATTTTAATTCCTGCTATGATTTTCCTTTTGTTTTCTTTACTGCTTGCTCAATATACAGATTGAATAACATCGGGGAGAGGCTACAACCCTGTCTCACTCCCTTCCCAACCACTGCTTCCCTTTCGTGCCCCTCGACTCTTATAACTGCCATCTGGGTTTTGTGCAAATTGTAAATAGCCTTTCGCTCCCTGTTTTTTATCCGTGCCACCTCCATAATTCTTTAGAATTTGAAAGAGAGTATTCCAGTCAATATTGTCAAAAGCTTTCTCTAACTATACAAATGCTAGAAACGTAGGTTTGCCTTTCCTTAATCTATTTTCAAAGATAAGTCGTAGGGTGAGTATTGCCTCACGTGTTCCAACATTTCTACGCAATCCAAACTGATCTTCCCCGAGGTCGGCTTCTACCACTTTTTCCATTCGTCTGTAAAGAATTCGTGGCTTATTAAACTGATAGTTCGGTAATTTTCACATCTGTCAACACTTGCTTTCTTTGGATTATTATATTCTCCTTGAAGTCTGGGGCTATTTGGCCTGTCTCATACATCTTGCTTACCTGATGGTAGAGTTTTGTCAGGGCTGGCTCTCCCTAGGCTATCAGTAGTTCTAATGGAATGTTGTCTACTCCCGGGGCCTTGTTTCGACTCAGGTGTTTCAGTGCTCTGTCAAACTCTTCACGCAGTATCATATCTCCCATTTCATCTTCATCTACATCCTCTTCCATTTCCGTAATATTGTCCTCAAGAACATTGCCCTTGGATATACTCCTTCCACCTTTCTGCTTTCCCTTCTTTGCTTACAATTGGGTTTCCCTCTGAGCTCTTGATATTCATGCAAGTGGTTCTCTTTTTTACAGCCCGGGGTGGCCGGGCGGTTCTAATGGTTCAAATGGCTCTGAGCACTATGGGACTCAACTGCTATGGTCATTAGTCCCCTAGAACTTAGAACTACTTAAACCTAACTAACCTAAGGACATCACACACATCCATGCCCGAGGCAGGATTCGAACCTGCGACCGTAGCAGTCGCACGGTTCCGGACTGCGCGCCTAGAACCGCGAGACCACCGCGGCCGGCGGGGCGGTTCTAGTCGCTACAATGTGGAACCGCGCGACCGCTACGGTCGCAGGTTCGAATCCTGCCTCGGGTACGGATGTGTGTGATGTCCTTAGGTTAGTTAGGTTTAAGTAGTTCTAATTTCTACGGGACTGATGACCTCAGATGTTAAGTCCGATAGTGCTCAGAGCCATTTTCTCTTTTCTCTAAAGCTCTCTATTATTTTCCTGTAGCCAGTATCTAGCTTACTTCTAGTGATATAACCCTCTACATCCTTATATTTGTCCTTCATCCATCCCTGCTTAGCCATTTTGCACTTCCTGTCGATCTCATTTTTGATACGTTTATATTCCTTTTTGCCTGCTTCATTTACTGCATTTTTGTATTTTCTCCTTTCATCAATTAAATTCAGTATCTCTTCTGTTACCCAATGATTTCTGTTAGCCCTCGTCGTTTTACCTACTTAGTCCTCTGCTGCCTTAGCTATTTCATCTCTCAAAGCTACCCATTCTTCTTCTACTGTATTTGTTTACCCCATTCTTGTCAATCGTTCCCTAATGCTCTCCCTGAAACTACAAACGCTGGTTCTGTTACTTTATCCAGGTCCCATCTCCTTAAATTCCCACCTTTTTGCAATTTCTCCAGTTTTAGTCTACAGTTCATAAACAATCGATTGTGATCAGAGTCCACATCTGTCCCTGGAAATGGCTCGGTCTTACCATTATAAAATTTATCTGAAACCTATCAGTATGTAAAGAAGCAAATTATTACGCGCTGCTGCCTTGCATTGAAAGCGTAGATTGCCGTGGAGCAGATTTTGGTTCTCTCGCTGACGCTGGCTATTGGCCCTAGCAAGCCGTGTACTTGACATAATCTGTGTACAATATGTTACACATACTCTCAGTGAATCTGAAGAAGTACTAATAAATATTTGTCGATCTTTCTCACACTTAGTATACCAAACACAGCCATATTGTTAAAATTTCATATCATTAACTTCAGTACTTTCGGAGATATAATTTTTCAAGTAAAACACATAATAATCCTGCTGACATTATGAAACTGAGTTAGGGACTATAATGCATTCATCCACAGCATCAGCTGAAACTACAACCAAGAGGATAGGTTCATATAATCTAATTTTCTTTCGTTTCATTACCACAGATTTCTAACGTAATTTAAAGTATTTCGGAAAATTATTTAATCGTGTTTTGGTTGTGTGAGGGCTTTGAAGAGATCAGAGAGTGAATGGAGTACGTACGTAAAGTGAGAATGTGACATTTTATTAAAACTATGTAAACGTATGCGTGAGAATGTTGTCTAATAGGAGAATTTGTAACAAATGTTCGAGTGAGCTTGACACTGTAAAAGGCAGGCAGAGTATTAAATTTATTAGTAATTTATTTTGTAAAAATAAATGGTGTTTTGTTTTCATTACATTTTATTTAGTTTCAGTTTACGAAATTTCTAGTCTAAGTTACTTGTGGTAGTCTGATTGGCTGACATTAGGAATAATGCGAGTATAGATGTGCTCGAGATCATCTGATTGCGTGCTTAACATACTAGCAAATAGGAATTCAGCATTTTCCACGCTTTTGAATGGGGCTTTGTGCTTTAGATCTATGAGTCAATATAGTCTCTCGGTAGCCGTTTTCCTGCGTTAAATCGCGCTGATAAAATTTATACTAAAATGAAAAAATTCGTGCGTTTGATTGGTTCTCGTTTCGCAGACGAAAAGCGACTACAGTGTTGAATATTTTCTGAAACCTTGACATTTGTGAGTGATTCATTTAAGAAGATATTTGTGTGTAAACATTTCATGTCATATATAAACTCCACGTGGGGTGTTTCCTGCGGTTTACGAGACATCACTGCGGGTTCTTCTTTACAATAAGCCTACTGAACGACTGAATGTGTGAACTCTCAAGTAGTCGTGGGTGAGTGACAGTTTAGGACAATCAATATATCAGGTCGAATAAATGTCTTCTGGCTGCTTTCAGGTGTTAACTTGTAACAGAGACCGTCGATACCATTGCGTAATTTATGTGGGATATTAGTTATGGGCCTGATAGCTATTTTCCGTGTTTTAAAGACAACAAACCAAGATAAAGGACATTTTAGACATTGTTTCAAACGAGTCATGGAAGAATCCTGAACGCTCAATAGTTTAAATAACTTTCAGCTACTGTCCATGGACTAGAGTTAATGTGGCCTTTGCGTGGTAGGTATTTAGACGAATTTTCGTCAACGCTGCTTTTGTCGGCTAAATCATCATCTACCATCGCAGAGTGAAGGGGCAGACAACCTGAAACCTATCCGGTTAGGTGGACTGATTATTTAAGGAGAGCACTAGAACAACCCGCCCCACCGCAAGTAGGCAAATGATTCAGGGACAGTGGTGGCGATACTCATTCTCAGACAGCTCGTGATCTTAATGTGGCGTTCCATTGGCATCCGTCAAATTTGGTGTGATTCGTGTTCCTTACATGCATTTCTTACCATACAGTCGCGTTAAATTACAGGGACTCTCCTCCTCTCAACTGGCTAGAAGAAACTGCGAAAGATTTACGAGACATGGGCAGCAGAGAAGAAAACACAACAAATCGTCGATATTTTGGAAGCTTCAGAAGAAGACTGGCAACTAATGGCCAAATGGTCAAAAGAAAAGAATAAAAAACTGTAGTGGCATCAAGAAGAAATGTTGAAGACGGAAACCATCAAGGCAAGTTCAAACGCGCTCCTTAAGTGGCCAAAACGAAAAATGAAGTATAATAATAATAAATGTATCCAAAGCAGCTAACCAGTTGCGAGAAAAGGTGTTTTTATTCAACCTTTGACGACGGTTTCGAAGGATGTAAACATGTCTTCCACATAAATACACCGAGATGACTGGGTGCGTGTGTTGTCCTCATCATCTCATTACCATTCATGAAACTGGCGAGATTGGGCTGAGCTAAGGTTGGGAATTTGTAAGGGTGCTGATAGCCGCGCAGTTGGGCGTCCCAAAAACCAAACATCGCCATCATCATCATTATCCAGAAACACATGTAACTAAAATGTCACACCAAATAATGAAGTGATCTGTCGTACGTCCAATGAAAATGTGCCGTCAGCACACGTCATTGAATACATTATTAAATACGCTTGCCCCTATGATCAGGACTTGTCTGTACGAGTTTAGAAATAAAACCAATCAAATGAAATGACCTTGACATCACAACATTAAAAACTGACTTACAGATGTGCATTTTGAAACTATAACGACCCGAATGTACCTGAATCCAGTATCACACAACGGAAAAACGTGCGAATGATCTACTAGGCAGCAACTAAATATTGTGTCTGTCATGAAAACTATGCTGTAGGGATGAACTGTTACAACATTTGGCAATACTGATGGAGTTGACAACTGGTCACGCTTGGTTCGCAGTTACCACATTAATCTGACAAACCTACTGTTCAGCTCCGTGTTTGATTTCCTACTTCCTGTGGTCTTTCGCCAAGGGCAGATTTACATTACTCGAGTTGGTTTAAACGACGTTTTATCGCAGCTACGGCACCACGAAAATCATGTCGGAGGTGCGTCAAACACCTTGCGGGTAAGGGATTCCATCGTAGCCATAAACTGTACACCACCTGCTATCCACATGTAGTTAACGTTAGTCCGGAATGAAAAGTTTTCTTCGTTTGGTACTGTGGAAGTATCAAGTATTTATGTAAAGCATTGGAGGGAATTTTACCTTTAGAACTTGTCTAGAGAGTTGTCACCGTGCTGTGATCAGCGCATTTCTTCCCACACTTCCTATTGCTGTCACAGAGAAGTTGCGAAACCTGCTCCAGCGAGAAAGCTGTGCTCCTAGCTCTACTGTCTGAAGCCATTGACGGCGTTGCCGACTTCCGGACGAGCTGCTTCCGCAAGCCGATGCCTTAGACCAGTCGGCACGCGCCGTCTTGGCTAACAGGATTCTGCGATAAGCGACAACTAGGAATAGCCCGAACTACATGGTAAACACGTTACGCATCACGATACGCACATAGAGTCATATGTTTATCTACGAACCAGCGCCGCGCATTTCGCCGGTTGATTCTACAGGTACAAATTTCTGTAATAGACATTAATTTTTGCTCAGAAGTGCAGTACTGCCTGAATAAACCGCGCCATGGTGAGATTTCGCAGTTAACTGCCACGAATCTAGAGTTGCAACAGTTTCAAGTTGCACTACAACTTCTCCAGTTTCTGAGATATATTGATGTTTTATAGCTATCTGTTCGATCAGCATTTGACAAATCTATACATGATGATATGTTACGTCTTCGTGCCGAATTGAGCCCATATGAAAATGGTTGACCTCTTTGAGTTACGTACCTGACAGAAGCGGAAGGATATGTTTAACCTTCTAGAATCCCTTAGCTAATTCACAGTAGTTTGCTCTCTGACAGTGGATTCAGTTTGTTTATGCTTTTATTTAGATTTACAAGACAACTTACTTCCTGGTCTCATCTAAGACGAAATGTGTAACTTCTTCTCCTGCTTGGCCTTTAATGGATGTTGACGACCACACGATGTATCATAATATGAACTGCAGTATGTAGTAGTTGATCTGGAATGGTAATCCTGTCTAGTGTCTTATGTTACCTAACCAAGGTATTTTTCTCCGCCTTTTTCTTTTTTGTCCTCGATGTTCCCTTCTATTATCGACAGTGGAAGTTTATATTAGATATTCAGAAGCTACGTCCTATGTATGCAGTTGTCCTTCCTTTAATTTATACCTTCACTTTGTTACCGTTTTTTTCTGTTTGTGTTTTTTTCCTATTTGTGTGTTTTTTCCTGTTTGTGTGTTTTTTCCTGTTTGTGTGTTTTTTCCTGTTTGTGTGTTTTTTCCTGTTTGTGTGTTTTTTCCTGTTTGTGTGTTTTTTCCTGTTTGTGTGTTTTTTCCTGTTTGTGTGTTTTTTCCTGTTTGTGTGTGTTTTCCTGTTTGTTTTTTCCCTGTTTGTATTTTTTTCCTGTTTGTGTTTTTTTCCCTGTTTGTGTTTTTTTCCCTGTTTGTGTTTTTTTCCCTGTTTGTGTTTTTTCCCTGTTTGTGTTTTTTTCCCTGTTTGTGTTTTTTTCCCTGTTTGTGTTTTTTTCCTGTTTGTGTTTTTTCGTTTTTTGTTTTTTGTTTTTTTTTTTTGTTTTTTGCTGCAATACTTTGGTGAAGTTATTCTTGGTTCCCGCGGTATTTTAAGCATTCTACAGCACATTAAATTCAGATTTGAAAGGCCTCGGACATCTTTACTGTTCACGTACGAGGTCGTACTGAAAAGTAATTTCACCGAATTTTTTATGTTAAGAGTCTAAGAACTTTTTAAAAAACTCTTCATATCAAGACATTTGCACCCGACATCCGCTAGAGGGCTCCGAATTACAGCGTGTAACGTGACGGTGGACACACAGGTGACAAAAGTCATGGGACAACTCCTGATATCGAATCGGACTCTTTTCGCCCGGCGTTGTGGAGTAACTCGACTCAACAAGTCGTTGGAAGTCTCCTAAACAACTATTGAGCCATGGTGGCTCTGTAGTGTCCATAATTGCGAAAGTAGACCGAAGCAGGGTTTTTGCGCACGAACTGACCTCCCCATTCTTTATCATCATCATTGTTCGATGGGATTCATGTCGGGTGATCCGGATGGCCAAATCATTTGCTCGACATTCGAGAACGCACTTTAAACCGATCGGGTTGGCTCGATGACATGGAGCAAACATAAAAATTCCATCGTAGTTCGGGAACATGAAAAGGGAACATAACCATTTTCAATATGAAAAGGAAACATAACAATTTTCAATCAGTAACCGGTTCAGTTGGACCAGACGAGTCCGTTCCATGTAAACACGGCGCTCACTACGATGGAGCGACCACGACCTGGCACAGTGTCTTGTTGACATTTGGGTCCATGGCTTCGTGGGGTCTGCACCGCAGTCAGACCTTGGCGTCAGCTATTACGAAGTGAAACCGGAACTCATCTGACGAGGCTACGGTTTCCCAGACCGATATACTCACGAGCACAGGAGAGGCGCTACGGGCGGTCGTGCTGTTAGCAAAGGCACTTACGCCCGTCACCTGCTGCCGTAGCCCATTAACGCCAGATTTCCCTGCACTGTCCTAACGGGTGTGTTCGTCCTTCATCCCACATCGATTTCTGCAGTTATTTCAGGCAGTGTTTGCTTGTCTGTCAGCACTGACAACTCTACGTGAACCACCTCAGTACAAATGGCAGCTCCGCCAACCCGCTGCGCTTTTATATTTTGTGTTCGCAATACTAACGCCATCTGTATTTGTGCATATCGCTTCCCCTGTCGTCTAAAACCGCAGTGTTTAAGGTAACTATCTCGTACTGAAAAAGAACGTGCTGTAATTGAGTTTCGAATTCTCCGTGTTCGTCCACACATGGAGCAACCTCATCTTGAGCGGAACAATGCGTGACCTCACACGAGCGCTGCGACTTGCTCAACAAAAAAATGGTTCAAATGGCTCTGAGCACTATGGGACTCAACTGCTGTGGTCATCAGTCCCCTAGAACGTAGAACTACTTAAACCTAACTAACCTAAGGACATCACACAACAGGTTCGCCGATGACATTGTGATTCTGTCAGAGACAGCAAAGGACTTGTAAGAGCAGCTGAACGGAATGGACAGTGTCTTAAAAGGAGGATATAAGATAAACATCAACAAAAGCAAATCGAGGATCATGCAATGTAGTCGGATTAAGTCGGGTGATGCAGAGGGAGTTAGATTAGCAAATGAGACACTTAAAGTAGTAAAAGAGTTTTGCTATTTGGGGAGCAAAATAACTGATGATGGTCGAAGTAGAGAGGATATAAAATGTAGACTGGCAATGGCAAGGAAAGCGTTTCTGAAAAAGATAAATTTGTTAACATCGAGTATAGATTTAAGTGTCAGGAAATCGTTTCTGAAAGTATTTGTATGGAGTGTAGTCATGTATGGAAGTAAAACATGGACGATAAATAGTTTGGACAAGAAGGGAATAGAGGCTTTCGAAATGTGGTGCTACAGAAGAATGCTGAAGAGTAGATGGGTAGATCACATAACTAATGAGGAGGTATTGAGTAGGATTGGGGAGAAGAGAAGTTTGTGGCACAACTTGACAAGAAGAAGGGACCGGTTGGTAGGACATGTTCAGAGGCATCAAGGGATCACCAATTTAGCACTGGAGGGTGTCGTGGAGGGTAAAAATCGTAGAGGGAGACCAAGAGATGAATACATTAAGCAGATTCAGAAGTATGTAGGTTGCAGTAAGTACTGGGAGATGAAGAAGCTTGCACAGGATAGAGTAGCATGGAGAGCTCCATCAAACCAGTCTCAGGATTGAAGACCACAACAACAACATGCTCCTTCGCTTTTTACAGTTGAATTGATTAACACAGTCTCATGTGCTGTTTGTTCATTTCAGCTGTTCATGTTTTGAGGTTCTTTAAGTACTGTAATTATCGGAAGCATTTCTTCACTTAAACTTGTGTAAAGTAATCTCGATGTAGGGTTTGTGCTGTGACACAGGTGTAAGGATTTGAATATAAATTATACGAAACTGTGCTTTAAAAGGAATTTATTTTTTCAGTTTGTACTACATCAGACGACAAATTTGTGATATGAGGGAGAAATTTGAGACGCGAACCCATGGAAATGGTCTTAAGTGATCCCCTTTAAAAATAAAAATTTGTATGACACTGGAAGACGTGACACTGTAGGCACCGAATATATATCATAAGACTCTGCAAGAGCGACGCTCAGTAGCTCGGTATTGGCTTTTGAAGTTCCCAGAACATACCTTCACCGAGTATATACGTCCCTCCTATGTATATCTCTCGAAGAGACCATGAGGATAAAATCGGAGAGATTAGAGCCCACACACAGGCATACCGACAATCTTTCTTTCCACGAACAATACGAGACTTGAATAGGAGGGAGAACCGATAGAAGTACTCAAAGTACCCTCCGCCACACACCGTCAGGTGGCTTGCGGAGTATAGATGTAGATGTAGCTTCTTCATCTAAAAGTTTAATCCGTTCCAACGAGATTTCGTCAGACCTTGTTGCTTAATTGTTTTTTGGTTAAGTGAGACTCAACTTTCTTGGAATGCAAAGAGGTGAATGAAATGATTGAGGCAGGAATAATTGGAATGTGCCTATAAATCAGTTAAACAGTTGTTTGGAAACAGACTAATATAATTCAGTGGAGTTCAGAATGAAGATGGACTAATATTACATGAGCAGAAAGAATAACAAGAAGGTGGAAACAATTCCGTGAAAAAACTGTGTGCAGAAAATAATGAAGGTGAGGAACTGGAGAACGCTAGAAAGTCGATCCGAAAGAAGAGACTGTATTTTGCGCGAAGTGTTCGACCTTGCAGCCGAGCAGCTAAAATCTAGGAAAGCGGCTGGATTTGATGACATTCCAGCAGAACTGCTGGAGGAGAGCATCGGAAAAGCAGTTCTGTCTCGTATAAGCTGTATACGAAACCAGGAAGCTCCCAACAGACTTTATGAAAAAAACGCATCTCAGTACCAATACCAAAGAATGCATCTGAGAAGCAAACGTGTAGGAACATGAGAAGCAGTACCCGGCTTACAATTAAAACTTGAGGAAAGACTGAAAATGGCTTTTCATCGACTTAGAAATAACATTTGACAGGGGAGACTGGCGACAGCTTTTGAAGATGCTGAGAGAGACTGGCGTAAAGTATAAGGACAAAAGTGTGGTGCGAAGACTGTACAGAGAACAGGTGGCTGTGATAAAATGTGGAGGACACGGAGAAGGAGCCACAAGTAGCAAGGGTGTGCGACAGTTGTTCTCTCTCTCTCTCTCTCTCTCTCTCTCTCTCTCTCTCTCTCTCTCTCTCTCTCTCTCCTGTCTTGTTCAGAGGTTATATTAAGAGGGGAACATGTGAGCCTCGGGAGAAGGTAGGAGCAGGAGGAGGAATCGATCAGTTCATGGTAAGAAAACAGTCGTGTTGAGATTTGCTGATGATGTCATCGTGTTAAATGAAGATGCAGAACAATTAAAAGCGATGCCGTGCTAGATGAAAACCATACTCAGCTCTTCTTACAATATGAAAATTGCCGAAGGTAAAAAAAAACGCCCAAATTTGCACATGCCCACTTAACAGTGAGCGACTGGAGACTGTCGAATCTATTGCTTACAACGGGAGTAAAATTACATCGGACGGAAGATCAAGGAAGGACATTGCAAGCCGAATCCACTGGAAAAAAGCTGCTTTGTAGAAGAGAAAAAACCTTTTCACATGTAAAAGCATATACAAACATCTCAGTAAAGACCTCGTAAAGACTTTTCTTTGTAGGTCTCTGCTGTACGAAAGTGAAACATGGTCAGCCAGAGAAGCACAAAACATAAAGTAACCGCCTTCTATATGTGGTCCTACCGCAGAATGCTCAAGATTTCCTGGGTAGACATCAAAAGACGAGGGGCTCTACAGGGTGGAGGAAGGGAAATCTTTTCTCCTGAAGCTCATCAAACAACACATGGGTGAGCATTGAGTGCTGAGGCATGATGGCATCATCGAAAGATTTCACTGAAGGAACAGTAGAAGGCAGACTAGAGTACATCAACAGAAGTATGAAGGACACCAGATGCACCATCTATACTGCCCTCAAGAGGAAGACCGAAGACAGAAATGCATGACGAGCTGCTGCTGTCCAACCTGATGGTTAAAGACTGCGGGCAAGAAGAAGTGTTTTTAGATTTCGTCATTCGTAGTTGAGGATCCTATTACAGTATCATTCCTGGAACTCTCAGCATTTGGTGTATCATCTGAAAATATGTTCTCAACATAGTAAGGAGTAAATAAACTTCTCCAAAAAGTTTAGTACCAATCTTATGACTTGAATGGTTCGCGGTTTTCTTCCCCTATCAGAAACTATTTCTCAGTGCTGTTCTGACCCTAGGAAATCGCTATGTACAGCCATCTGTATAGTTGAGGTAAGAGTAAACCTGCCTTGAGGATGCCGTTCCGTAGCAAGTATAGTGTCTGTAATCGTGAACGTGACAAAGCGGCTTTGTATGCTGTCCAGTTTTTCAACATGACGCGCTTCATTTGTTATCGTGGCAGACGACGAAGCAATCGAAAACGATTGTCGATAAGCATGTCAGCGGTCGGAGAAACTATTTTATTTACACGTCAAGTTCCGTAGGACCAAACTGAGAAGCAGCACATGAAAAGTAATAACAGATAAAAGTAAAATGTCTATAAACCCGAAAAAAGTCAGTCCATAAGTTTAAGTAAACGCAATAAACAATACAACAAGAGTCAGCTTAATTTTTCAAGGAACTCCTCGACAGAATAGGAGGATTGAACCATGAGGAAACTCTTCAGTTTAGATTTGAAAGAGCGTGCATTACCGCTGAGATTTTTGACTTGGAGTGGGAGCTTATTGAAAATGGATGCAGCTGAACCAGAAATGACAGTATGGAATATATAGGCCAATGTCAAAATACCCAGACTCGTAAACAGGGGTCGACAAGAGGTTCTTCAACTTACACCCTTTATTGGCCGAACCTCCAGTATCTGGGCCAAATGTATCCTTTTAGAACGGGAAGAGTTACCCCAAAATATAATGCCATACGACATAAGCGAATGAAAATAAGCAAAGTAGACTAATTTTCGTGTCGAACGATCGTTCACTTCAGAAACCGTTCGAATAGTAAAAATGGCAGCATTAAGTCTTTGAACAAGATCCTGAACGTTGGCTTTCCACGAAAGTTTTCTATCTATCTGAACACACAGAAATTATAACCGTTCAGTTTCACTAATCATATGCCCATTCTGTGAAATTAAAACGTCAGGTTTTGTTGAATTGTGTGTTAGAAACTGTAAAAACTGAGCCTTACTGTGATTTAGCTTAGTTTATTTTCTACAGGCCATGAACTTTGGTCATGAATTGCACTATTAGAAGCCGAGCCAATGTTTCACACAACATCCCTTACTCCCAGGCTTCTGTCATCAGCAAACAGAAATATTTCAGAGTTACCCGTAGTACTAGAGGGCATGTCATTTATGTAAATAAGGAACAGGAGCGGCTCCAACACTCATCCACGGGACACTTCCCACTTGACAATACCCCACTCAGAGCCATTCTGAACATTGTGCATAATGACCTTTTGCTGTCTGTTGCTAAAGTAAGAGCTGAACCAATCCTGAGCTACTTCCCGTATTCCGTAATGGTCCAACTTCTTGAGCAACATTTTGTGATCAACACAATCTAACGCCTTAGTTCAGTCAAAAAATATGCCTAGCGTTCGAAATCTTTTGTTTAACCCGTCCAGCACCTCACAGAGAAAACAGAATATAGTATTTTGAGCTTCTAAAGCCGAACTGTACATTTGATAGCAAATCGTGTGATATAAAATGATCAGTTATCCTTACAAAAAATGGCTCAGATGGCTCTGAGCACTATGGGACAACATCTGAAGTCATCAGTCTCCTAGAACTTAGAACTACTTAAACCTGACTAACCTAAGCACATCCTGCCCGAGGCAGGATTCGAACCTGCGACCGTAGCCGTCGCGCGATTCCGGACTCAAGCGCCTAGAACCGCTCGGCCACTTAGGCCAGCAATTATCCTTACATATACAGCCTTTTCAATAACTTTAGCAGGCACTGATGGCATAGAAATTGGTCTAAGATTGTCTATATTATCCCTTCCACCCTTTTTAAAAAGCGGCTTTACTACTAAGTACTTTAAGCGTTCAGCTAACTGACCATTCCTGAAGGGAAAATTACAAATAATGCTAAATACAGGGCTAACATGTGCAGCACAGTACTTGAGTATTCTGCTAGGCACTCAGTCATAGCCTTCAGTACGATACGGGAGATGGCAGTACACCAGATCTAATGTCTGAAGTATCACGGAACAGTGGGGACATTCACTGCTGTCAGGTGACCGACGAAACCGCATGCCGCGGGCGTTGTGGGAATGGGAAGCACTGTCTTGGAATAAATGGACTCCGACTGTCTTTGTAAATGGACGTTGATGATGTGAAACTTCAAAAATAAAGCGAATCCTAAATAAATTGGTACACAGATATCGAAACTTTTCTGGGCACCAAAAGGAGAGAAAGAAAGAAAAAAAACTTTGTTTTACCGCACGTGATGTTACAGAAACCATAATAATATGGTGGTGACCGTTGTAAAAATCTTGTACTGGGTGGTTTGCACCGATGCAGTTGGTCTAACTTTCTCTCAGAGGGACAGAATACTGAAACAGACAACAGATCATCTCATGAAACAATCAGTCTCATAGTTTCGTTTGAGGGTGGAAAGTGTAGTCTCATTATAAGACTAGAGAATAGTTTAGGGAACATGGAGAAGGTCGTCCGCCATGAAAGGTGAACAAAACGAAGAGCATGTGCAAGTATGGGTCGAAGTGATCGTGCCAGCAGCTTTTCACTGCTACATTAGATACCTACGTGACGTCATTCACCCTGGACCTGTGTCGCAGCCCGAAAGAAAATTATTTGCTTAGTCTAATACGCGAAGTGTCTGTAGCCCAAATAAACTCCGTCACAATGATATTTGTCACTTACTATTTATATTTTCTCGAGTGCCAGATGACACAGAGCTGGTGATAATCCATCCCCGTTTGTCACGCCTGACACAATTGAGGGGCTTACAGGAGCTATTAGTTTCACTTCGTCCGTGTATTTGACGCTCGAGCTTCCACTATTTGTGCTATTTCAAAATGGCACACCTGAATAGGAGAGAGTATTGGTGTTTAACATCCCGTCAACGTCGAGGTCAGCGGAGACTGGATTAAAGATCGACCTAAAAGGAGGAAAGTGATTTGTTTAAGGAGCCATCAAGGTATTTGTCTCAAATGATTAAGAAAAATCGCTGCAATCGTTATACAAGGATTTAAACATTGTTTCTCCAAAATAGCAGCCCAAGCTCAGTTAGGGTCTGGATTAGCCACTGTGCGCAATTGCATTTCCTAAATGATGTTAACATGTGGCCACCGTGATTGAAAGTAAACACGGAGGTTGCTCTCTCCTGTTGAAAAACTACATTCGCCAGGCGGAATGCTGGTTTTACTTCCGCGCAGACCTGCTACCTACAGATTTTCTCTACTTTCACTGGGACAAGATGGCCACACTGCGCGAGCGGTCCTCCGAAAGAGCAGCAGGAGAATTCCTCTGGCGCTTTCTGCGGGCCTTTTCACTTTGACGTGGCCGTTCCTCGCGTGGATGACACGGCCGTAGAAATGAATGGTTCGCCTGCAGGCGGTGGGCAGATGGAAATTTCAGTCCACTGGGCGTCGGCTACGCTTTGTTTGTTGGAGCCTTGGATGGAGGCTCCCGACGGGAAGGTGAATGGACTGTGACTGTGCATGTCTGTTTGTGTGTATGAGAGAGAGAGAGAGAGACAGACAGACAGAGGGAGAGGCGGCCGTGGGGGGGGGGGGGGGGGGGGCAGGGAATAAAACATGAGAGAATTTCTCTGCCTAGTATAGAGACCACTTTCACATCAATGAAATATATTTCTTATCTCGGTACACACTGCGCAATTTGAAAACTTGATCTGCGGGATATTTTTCTTCGTATGGCTTCCTGAAGTAGTGTCGTGGTGTTTTCGTTCAAATAGATAAACCGGAATATGCTAATGTTTTGCATTCTTTATTTTGAAGGGTAAACCGTCAACGAAAATTTCTGCACAGTTCCTAATGATCAGTGAGTATGGTTCTTCGTATTTCAGCCCTTAAAAAACTAGTCAGAATTCAAACGCAGCCGCACATTTTTCGATCATCATATAGCTCAAGAAAGCTCCCCAACAGAAAAAAAAACAAGTTAAAATAGCGAGATAACGTCCATTATGCTGTTGCTGTGGGACATAGGATGATTATGTGATAAGCTGATGCAGTGAGAATGTCAAAGGAGAGTGGTCTGCTTCTTACATGGCGAAAAAGCTGATATACGTAGAAAAGTTTCATACAATATATAAAACGCATTTGTTGAATTCTGGCAACAGGAAACACTAAACGGCCGCCGGCCGAAGTGGCCGTGCGGTTCTAGGCGCTGCAGTCTGGAACCGCGCGACCGCTACGGTCGCAGGTTCGAATCCTGCCTCTGGCATGGATGTGTGTGATGTCCTTAGGTTAGTTAGGTTTAAGTAGTTCTAAGTTCTAGGGGACTAATGACCTCAGAAGTTGAGTCCCATAGTGCTCAGAGCCATTTTGAACTAAAAGGCATTCCTCCACAGTGTTTAGCAAGATGAAAGCGCACTGACTTTGTGACGCAATTTCTTTCTGTAAATGCGGCGTGATTGTGCTGCTTCGCGAGAGAAACTAAGCACCAGTTTCGAAAGTGGGCTCAGGGTAGTGTGCTACACCGAAAAGAGGTGAAGCGGATATAATCTGCTAGATTATAGCCAATGTTTACGGCGTTGAAAAAGGGATTCCTCTAGTTAGTCACGCAACATAATCTTCATCAGTTTCTCGGTAGATGTCAAAAAGAAATCCTACAATGCAAAAATCCTATTTGATCAGTGCAAAGCACTTCCACAAGAGTATTTTGACAACGGTAACTGAGAGATTTCATGTTCGAATTGTTGGAACAGCCACAATACTACGATATTTGGCCCTTCTGACCTCCACGTATCCAAATATCTAAAGAAATTTGCTATTGGAAATTTTTGAGTTCGGTGGATATGTTAGAGCAATTACAGGTACGTGGTAGCAGATCCAGAATCGCACGACACGAGTTGGAGCTACTCACTGGACAGAATCCCCTTTTGAAGTGAAAAGCGGCTGCATTTTTAATCTAACAAACCCACATGGCTGTTGCACGACCACTCTCCCAGTTAAATACAGCAACAGCCAGTGAACATTTGTACGTACCTTGGAAAGTTACGAATTCTTCTGTTGTTATCAATACAGGGAGAAGTAAAGGATTAACTCGTGAATTAATCAACAAGAATGGTGGCAAACATTTCCTGTCTTTCCAAGCAACTACACCGTCCGCCCAAAAAGTTCTGAGACTGATTTTATTTCTGGCGTATAAATTGACGTCATCGCAGTAAGTACCGTGACAGCTCGAACTAACAACTGTAACCGTAAAAAAGTGCATTCAACTAACCAGTTATAAGCACTCGGACATCTATTTTGTGGGAAGAAACCCACCACGAGTAACGAGACTTGATGATGCCAATACGAGCGTAGTATGAAATGGCAACGCGCAGACCGGGTCTCTGACCGAAGGGTGCGAATGCGACAGGCAAGAAAACAACATTTCATTGGAAGATTTTTCTGGAAGTTTCACATGGTTGCATGAACGTTCTGTGCGTTGTATTTGAGGGAGAACACCTGAAGCCTTAAAAAGCCTTCTTAATTTTTATCTGTTTTTTATTACATCGGTCTCGAAACTTTTTGGGCTGGCGGTGGTATATTGTAGTCTTTCCCGAGATGCCATTACATTCATCGATTGCTGAATTAGACATACCTACCCAAGGTATAATGGGAAAGACTTGACGAGACACAGCATAAGTTGAAGAGCCAACTTGACTCTTAACTCCGCAACAGCAGTACAGGATAAAGGGCGACTGGTCGAACTTCATCTACGGCTCACAAATCTCGACACATCTCGCCCAGTGCCATCACAAATGTGCTCAATAGGACTGCGATCAGATGAGCATGGGCAGATTGAAGGTGAGGGAATATATAGTGTGTGACAGAGAGGTAGCCCAAAGAGCGGCCTCATGTCCATGGGGTGTTACCAGATCAATCCGATAATGCGCTGAAAGTACAGGTCGTTAGTGGGGTGGGTTCGATGGACAAAGAAATGTTAATGTGCATCTACATGGATTGCAAATCACGTTTAAGTGCCTGGCAGAGGGTTCATCGAGTCAGTGTTGTTTGCTAGCAAGAGAAAATGGCAGATGCACTGTGGGCCGCAACTCACCTCATGTCAACGTAGGCCACATAAAATTACGTACACCACCTGTCTGCACAGTGGCCTGTTGGCGAACGCAATGCAGTGTTAATGACGCCATGAACGTCATCACTGGGAGTATTGGAGCCACCCCCATTTAATGATTGCCTGCTCGAGCTAATGTTGCTCCGCAACGCCATGAGATCTGTGGACGAAAGAGGCTGAGATAGTACTCCTCAAGAAGATCACAGCTCATAACAACTCTCGCTTGTATGGTGTTGGACAAGATCTACCAACAACTCATCTGAAATTACGGAAACCACCTAGGGTTGACTCAAAAATGGCTCTCAGCAGTATGGGACTTAACATCTGTGGTCATTAGTCCCCTGGAACTTAGAACTACGTAAACCTAACTAACCTAAGGACATCACACACATCCATGCCAGAGGCAGGATTCCAACCTGCGACCGTAGCGGTCACGCGGTTCCAGACTGAAGCGCCTAGAACCGCACGGCCACACCGGCCGGCCCAGGGTTGACTCACAAATTATCAGTTCTTTCGACGTGTCTTCAAAGTGGCGACAACGTTAAATGAACATCCAGCCGGTAACGCTCACCTGGTTTAAGATTCAGTAAAGAACGCTGAGGGCTCGCAACTACCGCAGCAAACCTGGTGAAAGCTGAGCTGCATTAGGGCGGTCAAGGGAAGTATGGTTAGTCCTTGCAAAAGTGGGCTTTCCATCTGCCTAATTACTGCGAGTGCGAGGAGAAAAAAAAAAAATGAACACATAGTTAACGAGGGCCAACTTCGAGGATTTGCCGGTCATCTAAAGACTCCTCACCAAGGGGCTCAGAGGGCCTGGACTGGTTGTCGCAATTGGACATTTTCATTTGGTTGTAGATTCTTCTGTTGATTTGTAAAATCATACGATAAATAAATAGAGACCAGTTACAGCAGTTGCGGCCAGGTTACCTCAGAAAAGAAAACAACAGCTTTGATATCCTTCCCACCCAACACAGTAATCACTAAAATCGCATCGCATGCTCCCTTTCGATGTATTTTTACCCTTACATTGAGCTGTGAGTATTGCAACTCACCATTCCAGGCGACTTCCCTGCATTACCTCCCAATGTCTGTCTAAAGGTGATATTCTTGACCCCTCTTCGAAGTGTTGTTGAAGCACATTTCGTGACCGCGTTGGCGCCTGACAGTTCGCCAGCTTGAGTCGTGAATTGATACCTCGGACATAAAATATGTTTGTGTGCAATGTGATGACTGTATGTGCATTCTTTTTTTTCTACATGCTTCACATCGTTAATATGAAAATGTAATGGTAAACAAGCCATGTATTACCGTAACTGTGTGCAGAAAATCGCTTAAAACAGTGCATGAGTTGGTCAACGTGTAGAACATCGAATATGGTTGACCTGCATGTGTAGGAGGTTGGTACGAAACACTCCTGAAGGTCCCAGCGGTCCCGCAACCTCACTCCTCTCTCATGTGACTGGGAAGTAACTACACAGAGGTGCAGCAGCTGAATATTTCCGCAGTCGTGTCCGGGACCTAGTTCCCACGTCGCTGTATATTTTTCTGCAAGACTAACATTTGCTTCTCTTCCTAGGAGTGTTACTCAAGAGTTTCAAGACAGGAATTTTCTCGTCGTTCCATGTCTTTCCTGAGCGTGCCGAGAGCAAGCCACGAACGAAAGTTGCAAAAAATATGAGGAGATTACAAGCGTTGTAGCCGCTCGTCACGATTATGTGTTCCTTGGTGCTCGACAACGTGGTGTCGTTTGTCCCTTGATCTCCACTCTGAATTGATACGCGTTTAAGTGAAGGAGATACTAGCAACATTTTGTGGAGAACGAACGATGCCTTATCCGAGCCAGTAGCTTCTTGATAGGCGGGGTGTGGATGCCTTCCGCGCTACTATACGTGAAGTTCATCCAAGTGAAGACTGAACCGGTCTGTGATGTTGTGGCGTCGTATTTCTGGGAAGCTTGATAAAGATAATGAAAGCATAGATGGACGCTGGAGGAAGAAAATGCCCTCAATGAAAGATACGACGTCACAAAGAATTTCGATCGGTTCTCCAGGGTACACACTTGAAATGCACAACAACTTCTCCCACGAACTGGACCCCTCCCACCCCCAACACACACGTATGGAGAGACTGGACAGCAGCATTTTGTGGACGAAGTCATCGGCATGGAGAACGCAAAGTAGCAGGGTCGCTGCCAATGGATTCTGCTTTAAGGTGACAACTTACGATTTTGCAATTCACAGAACGGCTGAAAATGATTTTTTTTGTCAGCGACAATGATTGTTAGAGAGTAAATGTACAGGGAAATTTACGAAATTAAGACTTAAATTACTGGTTGTGAAACTATTGCAGGAGGCCTGTTCAGCTATCTTCCAAACTTTGGCTGGTCGGTTTAGTAAGGCCCTAGAGTGTAATTATTGCTGATAAACAAGTATACCAGTTCATAAATCATCGTTTATGTTCACTGGAAGGTAATTAATGTCCGTTAAGGAGACGAGCAGATATTGAACTTATCTCCATACGATGTTACCCTTTCCTGAGGTTCGTTTGATTCGTCTGCTGCAGTCTGTGAAAGTGGCCGTCTGTTTCCTGTTATGAGGACCACATCTATGCAACAAAAATTCCATTAATGCCATAACACTGTAGTTTGACAAGTAGAATTTCAGGATCCACGTAATTAAAGGTGCTGGCAACATCACAGATTACCTGTATAAACAGGCTACTCTTGGGTTGCTTTCTGTGTGGGAAATCCTCGACGAAAGTGAAACTAAGAGGCCATGAAGAAATTCTCAGAAATTGAGACAGTATTCTGCCGCCGATTTTCTCAAAAACTTCATAAAACACTGCGATGTGTTAAACAGCTTTGTATTTAGAGGCGCTTCGTTTTTTCCACTTTTATAGGCGAGTGTTAGCACAGCAACTTTAAGCCTGCCAGGAGATACGGCCCGAGTCACTGACTGACCACAGTCAAGCAGCACCAGATAACTAACTGTTGGCGGCTACGGGGAGTGAAACGCTCCTTTCGCCCGTGCCTCGGATCTTCCGCGTGTCGCGTAAATCATAGTCCCGGCCGCGGCCAGAATGCACGCACTTCTGGCGTTGTGCAGAGCGCGAGACAATCTCCACGACTACTTTCAGGAAAGAACGCTAGGTTCGACTACTGGAATGAAATATCTTGACCGCTAACAGTTCTAGGTACCGCCTCCTAATTTCTACTGTCGCTAATAATCACAGCAACAAACAGGAATGCAGTTCAAAGTCAGTAGGGGGAGATGCACATAAAGCAACACTTGTAACTTAGTACGAAAACCTGATGGGCGTGAATTAACCCTAGCTAAGTGCGCCACTTCCATCCAACATGGCCTTCAGCCAGCTAATGTCTGCTTGCTTCGCTCTGAGGTCACCCTTTTTACTGAAAACGCCTACGCTTACTAATAGTTGCCGAGAACACGAAATTACTAAAACAGAAATCTAGATTTCGGATTGTCTCTATCTTCGGTACGGCATTGAGTAACTTCGTTCACCCCTCAAAATCACCAGTTGAAGCCTTCCGGAACACACTACTAAAACGTTACAGCTGTTAACCAGAAATATGGAAACACCGCGGGAAATGCATGCGTGAAGGTAAATGCAGTTGCTAGAGAAGCCTGCAGGTTACTCTGCGGTGTTTCACCACGAACAGCGCCTGTGCAACATCCTCAACACCTTGGAAGTACCGGACGCCGTCACAACAGCGCCCTGCGTTGCTGCGTTGTTTTATGCCGGCGCTCAGTGCATTCGAACGGGGGAAGGTTGCTGACGCTCGTATGGTCGATGCTTCCGTAACCAAGGCAGCCGAAGTGTCCGGTGTTCCGAGAGGCAAGATTTATGCCGCATACGAGGAAAACAGAAAAGCATCTATTCGCGAATCCTATCAGCACCAAAAGAACGTGAAGAGAGCTCGATAATATGGCAATTGCAGGGCTAGCTGCAATTCCAAAACCATTCAAACGCCCGTAACAGAAAAATGTCGTGCCGAAGCCATAAAAGCTGGACTGTGGAACAATGGAAGAACGTAATTAGGTCGGACAGGTTTTGTTTCACACTATTTCCAACTTCTAGCCGCGTTCTCATTTCAAGAATGCATCACGACAAAAGTCCAGTGACAATTTCCTCAGCCATATGTTGGCATTCCATGAGCCACATCGTTACACTGCAAGATTGCATTACTGCCAAGGACTACGTGACACTTTTGGTGAGCACCAGTGGTCTAGGGTCAGCCGGCACGGTAGCTCAGCGTGTTCGGTCAGAGGGTTAGCTCCCTCTCTAATAAAAAAAAAAAACTGAGTTAATCGATCAACAACGAACTTAAACGGATGTCTTACGACGTCCGCCCCGAGCAGATGCAACGAACAAAATCGAACAAAATGAGTAAAAAAAAAAAAAGGGTAGCGTCTTTAATTCATAATCAAAACGTCTTCGATCCCGGGTTCGAATCTCGTCGCTGCTTAAATTTTGATTAATAATCAGCATTGACTGCCGAAGACTTCCGGCCTAAGAAGTCACCCTTATTCTGCCAACGGCCATGTCAAAGAGAGCGGAGGAACGAACACGTGTTCATGGCATACTGCTGTCCTAGGTGTGGGAAACAGCCCCTGAAGGCGGCAGAATCAGCAGTGATCAACGACATGAGGATGCAAAAGGCAACGGAAACCACTGCATTAAAGACACGTAACGTGTACCCACGGGACATGTGGCCTGTAATTGAAGAAATGTCGTGATGATCTATCCATTGGAATAGTCCCCCACTGGGATCTCCTGGAGGGGACTGCCAAGGAGGAGGTTACCACGAGTAAAACATTGAATAATCAACGAAAGGATAACGTTCTACGAGCTGGGGCGTGGATTGTCAAAAGCTTTAACGTGGTTGGGAAACTAGAAAATCTGAAAAGGGAAACGCAAAGGCTCAACGTAGATATAGTAAGGGTCAGTGAAGCGGAGTGGAAAGAAAAGGATTTCTGATCAGATGAATATAGGGCAATATCAACGGCAGCAGAAAATGGTATAATGAAAGTATGATTCGTTATGAAAAGGAAGTTGGGGCAGAGAGTGTGTTATTGTGAAAAGAAGATTTGACAGGGTTGTTCTTATCAGAATCAACAGCAAACCAACACTGACAACGATAGTTCAGGTATACATGCCGACGCCGCAAACTGAATATGAAGAGACAGAGGAAGTGTATGAGGATTTTGAGAGGGTAATACAGTATGTAAAGGGGAATGAATATCTAATAATTATGGGAGCTGGAATACAGTTGTAGGGAAAGAAGTAGAAGAAAAGGCTGCAGGAGAATATGGCCTTAGGACTAGAAATGAGAGAGGAGGAAGACCAGATGAATTCTGTAACAAGTTTCAGCACTGAAAAGTAAAAGCTCTTACGGAATTGATGGCATTTCCAGCAAGATGCTTAAAGCTTGTTCCCCACAGATAAGTAGGATTCTCAGCCACGTATGTAGTACCTCTTTGGAGCAGGGTGTTTTCCCCGATAGACTGAAATATGCCATTGTAAAACCATTGCATAAAAAGGGGGATATCGCCCAATCTCTCTTCTGACAGCTCTATCAAAAATTTTTGAGAAAGTAATGTATTCAAGAGTAGCCTCCCATATATGTAAAAATAAAATACTAACAAAATGTCAGTTTGGTTTTCAGAAAGGCTTTTCAACAGAAAATGCTATATACGCTTTCACTGATCAAATATTAAATGCTCTGAATAACCGGACATCACCCATTGGTATTTCTTGTGATCTCTCAAAGGCCTTTGACTGTGTAAATCATGGAATTCTTTTAGATAAGCTAAATCATTATGGTTTGAGGGGGGCAGTGCACAAATGGTTTAATTCATACTTAACTGGAAGAATGCAGAAAGTTGAAATAAGTGGTTCATGTAATGTTAATACAACAGCTGATTCCTCAAACTGGGGGGCTATCAAGCACGGGGTCCCACAGGGTTCGGTCTTAGGTCCTTTACTGTTCTTGATATACATTAATGACTTACCATTCCGTATTGATGAAGATGCAAAGTTAGTTCTTTTTGCTGATGATACAAGTATAGTAATAACATCCAAAAACCAAGAACTAAGTGATGTAATTGTAAATGATGTTTTTCACAAAATTATTAAGTGGTTCTCAGCAAACGGACTCTCTTTAAATTTTGATAAAACACAGTATATACAGTTCCGTACAGTAAATGGTCCAACTCCAGTAATAAATATAGACTTTGAACAAAAGTCTGTAGCTAAGGTAGAATTTTCAAAATTTTTAGGTGTGTCCATTGATGAGAGGTTAAACTGGAAGCAACACATTGATGGTCTGCTGAAACGTCTGAGTTCGGCTACGTATGCTATTAGGGTTATTGCAAATTTTGGTGATAAGAATCTCAGTAAATTAGCTTACTATGCCTACTTTCATTCACTGCTTTCGTATGGCGTTATGTTCTGGGGTAATTCATCGTTGAGTAGAAAAGTATTGATTGCTCAAAAACGTGTAATCAGAATAATTGCTGGAGCCCACCCACGGTCATCCTGCGGACATCTATTTAAGGATCTAGGGATCCTCACAGTATATATATTCACTTATGAAATTTGTTGTTAATAACCCAGCCCAGTTCAAAAGTAATAACAGTGTGCATAGCTATAACACCAGGAGAAAGGATGATCTTCACTATGCAGGGTTAAATCTGACTTTGGCACAGAAAGGGGTAAATTATGCTGCCACAAAAGTCTTTGGGCACCTACCAAACAGCATCAAAAGCCTGACAGATAGTCAACCAACATTTAAAAATAAATTAAAAGAATTTCTAGATGACAACTCCTTCTACTCATTGGATGAATTCTTAGATATAAATTAAGGGAGGTAAAAAAACTAACTTAAGCATTAGTGTCATGCAAGATTTTGTGTAATGTAATATCTTGTACAGACATCTTTCATTAACCTGACACGTTCCACATCATTACGAAGTGTCGTATTCATGATCTATGGAACAAGTATTAATCTAATCTAATCTAGTAATAGCGAATACCCTGTTCAAGAATCACAAGAGGAGGAGGTATACTTGGAAAAGGCCGGGTGATACGGGAATATTTGAGTTAGATTACATCTTGGTCAGACAGAGATTGCAAAATCAGATACTGGATTGTAAGGCATACCCAGGAGCAGATATAGACTCAGATCACAATATAGTAGTGATTAAGAGTAGGCTGAAGTTTAAGATATTAGTCAGGAAGAATCAGTACGGAAAGAAATAGGATACGGAAGTACTAACGAATGACGAGATACGGATGAAGTTCTCTAAGGTTAAAGATAATGCAATAAGGAAACGCTCAGTAGGCAGTGCAGATGAAAAGGAATGGACATCTCTAAAAGGGCTATCACAGAAGTTGGGAAAGAAAACGTAGGTACAAAGAAACCATGCCTAAGACAAGAAATACTTCAATTGATCGATGAAAGGAGGAAGTACAAAAACGTTCAGGGAAACTCAGGAATACAGAAAAGTCGCTGAGGAGTGAAATACGTGCAGGGAAGGTAAGACGAATTCGCTGCAGGAAAAATGTGAAGACATCGAAAAAGAAATGATTGTCGGAAGGACAGATTCGGCATACAGGAAAGTGAAAACAACCTTCGGTGTCATTAAAAGCAAGGGTGATAACATTAAGAGAGCAACGGAAATTCCACTGTTACGAAAGACGAAAGTAATTAGTAGCAGAAATGAGAACAGCGAGAAACTTAACATCAGGACTGATGGTCACGAAATAGAGGAAGTTAAAGAATCCTGCTACGTAGGCAGCAAAATAAGCAATAACGGACAGGGCAAGGAGGACATCAAAAGCAGACCAGCACTGGCAAAAAGGGCGTTCCTGGCCAACAGAAGTCTACTATTAGTAGTATCAAATATCGGCCTTAGTTTGAGGAAGAAATTTCTGTGAATGTGAAACATGGACTGTAGGGAAAACCGGCACGAGAATTGAAGCATTTGCGATGTGGTGCTATAGACGAATGTTGAAAAGTAGGTGGACTGATAAGGATTGAGGACGTTCTACGCAGAATCGGAGAGGAAACGAACATGCGGAAAACACTTAAAGGGAGAAGGGGCAGGATGATAGGACATGTGTTAAGACATGAGGGAATGACTTCGATGGTACTAGAGGGAGATGTAGAGGACGAAAACTGTACTGGAATACATCCAGCAAATAATTTAGGACGTAGGCTGCAAGTGACAAAAAAGAAAAACAATCCATCCCAACGTACTACGTTAGTTGCCCGAGGATGATGCTGTATTGGAAGACGACAGGGCCGTGTTTACTCAGTTCATATCGTGCGGGACTGGTTTTCTAAGCACGAGGATGAACGGTTACATCTTCGCTGGTCAGCACAGTCACCAGATCTCAGTATTATTTAGCCCTTATGGTCCACTTTGTAGACAAGGGTACGTGATAGCAATCCACGTCCATCGTTTTTACCTGGGTATGCCACTATTTTGCAGGAAGAATGGAATAAGATTCACTTTGAAGCCATACAAGAACTGTATTTATCGATCCCAAGGCAACTAGAAGCTGTTTTGAATACCAGCGGTTTCGCTACACCGTACTGGGCGTGGTAATGTGTTGTATGTTTTTGTCCAACCTGTACGACCGCACCAGAGGCCGCATGATCTCTAGAACCCACGGGAGCTGCTCGCTGAGTTCTCGATTTCGCGAGCTCCAGACCGCACCACGAAATTGTTTAACAATTAGTGCTTACAGACAGTCGGACTGAAGAGCAGAATGCTGGCATTTCTATTAGGCGTTTTCTAAGCGCTCTAATGACTCTTCCGTAAGGTACTGCTTCCTTCCGTGACTCTGTAGTTTCTCCCCAACTTCGGAAGATATTGGCCGTCGCGAGGGAATTACTCGGTTTGGAGCAGGTCTCGTGTGCTCCGACGACTATCTCCACGGTGAGAAAAAAAACTGGTTAACTCTTTTAGAAGCTTTCAATTTACGCAAGGTTGTAACGGTGTGTATGGCATACATGAAATGACTGCATTTACAAATGAATGGCACAACCAGTTCTGAGGTACCAGGTATTGACCCATGCTGAAAGACGCATATTAGTAAGTGTTGTAGTCTCCTCATGCGGCAATGCAGGGACTGACTTTCGCATCCATCCGATGGTACAGATAGCGGATAGTGTGCTGGAATATGATGTCCCACGCCTGCTGAATCTCTCCACGTAGTTCTTTAAGAGTTGTTGGTTGACGAGTCGCATCTTGCCGTGTCATATCTCTCACTCGCTCTGTTGGAGACAGGTCCGGATACTGTGCTGGCCAGGGAAGCTGCTGCGCGCCTTGCAGAGCACGTTCAGTTTCACGGGCAGTGTGTGCGCGAGCACTGTCCTGTTGGAACAACACGTCACCTTCCTGCTGCAAGAAAGGCAAAAGAACAGATCTAACAGTATTCTTCACATACCAAACGCTGGTTAGCGTCGTCTTCAGAAACAATAAAGATGAAGAAGAGTTGTAACTCATCGCGCCGAGACCATTAGGCCTGCGGTATGACGAATGTATGTTGGAGGAAAGCAGTCCACGAATCAGCGCTCACCATCTCTACATCGTACGCGCAACCGACCGTTAGTTGTGCGCGGGCAGAATCTGTTTCTATGGCAGAAGACCGCGGCTCGCCGTACGACCTTCCAAACGATGGTCTAACGGCAGCAGCCGAGCCGTGCACGTCGGTGCTGTGGCCTGAGTGCGAGACAGAGCCGAGGTGTGCGTGTCCGTAACCTCCCTGTTAATGACCTGTTCGCAACAGTTGGCGTTCACACGTCACGAGCCCTCTTTGCTGTGCTGTGCTTGCTGTACGATCTGCCACTACTGCCCTCGGAATGCGACGGTCCTGGCGTGCGTGTCTGGCGTGTGGACGACCAGAAACTCATCTGCGGATGTGGAAAGCTCACGTGGCCACTGATACCAGCATCGTAGTACCTCCAACTTGTGAGGCAGTCCTCTGATAGGACCATCTGCCACTCGGAAGGCCATCATTCGCAGCAATTCAACTTTAAGAAATGGCTGAGTTGGCTGCAGGAAGCACAAATGCGTCTCCGTGCCATGCTTGCCTGCACGCCTCACACTTCTGCACCAAAATGAGTCTTTGGGCTGTGATCATTCCTTGTTAAAGGGCAGACAGAAACGGCGCTCTGGTAATTATGCTACTACGGTATCTGTTGGTGCACGACGTTGAAACAAATATCAGACAACTGCAATCCCTGAGGTGGGTATGCCGTCATCAGATGAAAATCAACGTCTTCTTTCCAGTTGCACTAATTTTTCTTCCGGCAATATACAGGGTGTTACAGAAAGGTACGGCCAAACTTTCATGAAACATTCCTCACACACAAAGAAAGAAAATATGTTACGTGGACATGTGTCCGGAATCGCTTACTTTCCATGTTAGAGCTCACTTTGTTACTTCTCTTCAAATCACATTAATCATGGAATGGAAACACACAGCAACAGAACGTACCAGCGTGACTTCAAACACTTTCTTACAGGAAATGTTCAAAATGTCCTCCGTTAGCGAGGATACGTGCATCCACCCTCCGTCGCATGGAATCCCTGATGCGCTGATGCAGCCCTGGAGAATGGCGTATTGTATCACAGCCGTCCACAATACGAGCACGAAGAGCCTCTACATTTGGTACCGGGGTTGAGTAGACAAGAGCTTCCAAATGCCCCCATAAATGAAAGTCAAGAGGGTTGAGGTCAGAAGAGCGTGGAGGCCACGGAATTGGTCCGCCTCTACCAGTCCATCGGTCACCGAATCTGTTGTTGAGAAGCTGCGAACTCGTCGACTGAAATGTGCAGGAGCTCCATCGCGCATGAACCACATGTTGTGTCGTACACATGTTCTAGCAGCACAGGTAGAGTATCCCGAATGAAATCATGATAATGTGCTCCATTGAGCATAGGTGGAAGAACATGGGGCCCAGTCGAGACACCACCAACAATGCCTGCCCAAACGTTCACAGAAAATCTGTGTCGATGATGTGATTGCACAATTGAGTGCGGGTTCTCGTCAGCCCACACATGTTGACTGTGAAAATTTACAGTTTGATCACGTTGGAATGAAGCCTCATTCGTAAAGAGAACATTTGCACTGAAATGAGGATTGACACATTGTCGGATGAACCATTCGTAGAAGTCGCATGTCAACACAAGCACAGAAGTCAACATTACCTTCCTTCAATTTGGCCAACTGGCGGTGAATCGAGGAAGTACAGCACATACTGACGAAACTAAAGTGACCTCTAACATGGAGATTAAGCGTTTCCGGACACATGTCCACATACCATTTTTTCTTTATTTGTGTGTGAGGAATGTTTCCTGAAAGTTTGGCCGTACCTTTTTGTAACAGCCTGTATTTAGGGTGATCAGCTACAGAGCAGCCCGTTGCGTGCACGCTGCAGAAAACCTCTTTCCCGGGCGGGCACAATGTCCATCGCAAAGAGCACACAGGCGCTGTAGACACGAAGTGCTGCCCAGCGGCGCGCTACCTGCAGCAGGTTGGCGGCGATGGGGATGTCCATGACGAAGTTCTCCTGGCGGCCCGCCTCCACCAGCAGCACGGACCAGTGCGGCACTTCGGACAGCCGCGCGGCCACCGCGCAGCCGGCCGTCCCCGCGCCCACCACCACGAAGTCGTACTCGTCCAGCAGCTGCGCGTCGGGCACGTCGCGCGGCTCCGAGTTCCAGTGGCGCGTGCCCTGTTGGAGCGTGCGCAGCGCCGCCTCCAGGATGCTCGGCTCCTGCCCCTGGGCGGCCGCCGCGGCCACCACCGCTGCTGCCACGAGCGCTGCTACCAGCCCTGCACCGGGACAGAGACACCGTCTCAGAAGCTGCTCAGTGCCTGACAGATACGAGGGGCCTTCAAGTAGTAATGCAACTCGTATTTTCCCCGGCCAGTTTAGTTTGAAAAGAATGCGGATTTTGCTGTGGAACAATGCGGAATATGAAACTTTCTGGCAGATTAAAACTGTGTGCCGGACCGAGACTCGAACTCGGGACCTTTGCCTGACGCGGGCAAGAGCTCTACCACAGTTTTAATCTGCCAGGAAGTTTCATATCAGCGCACACTCCGCTGCAGAGGGAATGTGGAATTTGTCCGCTTCAGCCCCTATAGTTTCAAGAAGTACCGATAAGTGACGGCGCTATACGTAACCTTAAAAATGGCGCCATTAACAGAGCTGCGATCCAAGCAGAGAGCTTCTTTTGGCGGAAAACCAGAGGATCGCAGATACTCATAGGCGCTTGCAGAATGTATGTGAAGACCTAGTGGTGAACAAAAGCACGGAGAGTCGTTGGGAGAGGCGCCTGCTGTCATCGCATCAACGTCGCGCAAAGCTGTTGGATCTCCAGCGTGCCGGCTGGACGCCCAAAGCTGTGACGCCTGCAGTGTTGCAGTGTGCGGACACCTCATTCGAGGTAATCCACGGATCACAAACACCTCGCTGCTCGTCTGGAAGTCTCTGTAGGTAGTGCCGACACACTGTTCCACCAACTGGTACTCAACGGTGCCTGGCCACTGGGCCTCGCCGCCCAGCAGGACACCGTAAGGGGCAGCGAAGTACCATCTGTGCAGAATTAGCAATTAAGGGCTCAGTCTGCAGGAAGCAGTGCATGGATGATGGGGAGGTTACTGATGGAAACGAAATTGGCTTCGACGTCGACCAGTGGAGTGCTACCATGCGGGCGTACAGAGCCTCACAGTAAGGTGGCGTAAGGCTGTCGCATTGAACGGAGATTACGTTGAAAAATAGGGTTTTGCAGCCAAAAGAGAGGCAAATATTGTGGTGTATTGGAATCGTCAATAAAACGAACCTGCTTTCAGAAAAACATGTGTTGCATTACTTATTGAGTGCCCCTCATAGTAAGAGTTGTTGTCGCATGTGGGGCGTCATAATAAGATGGTAAGGTTAAAACTCCAGCTTTAGACGGTCCAGCCATTGCCTTAATTTTCTTCGAGAACGTAGCAATTGGTAGCACGTTAGTACAAGTAATAACTTTTTATTTACGTATTAAAACTGCAACCTCAAGTTACTCAAGCTGTCCTCTACCTGATGACTTTTGTTACACACAACTTTTTCGCATGTAATAAGAGGGCTTTCGTTTGTTGTATTTTTTTACACCTTCGATAAATCCCGAAGTCTGGTGAAGCTTTACGTAGGTGAGTTTCACAGTGACTTGAGTATGCTTGTCTATCGCGTCACGCCGCTCTTCTCCGATCTAAGCGCAAAACGGTTCAAATGGCTCTGAGCACTATGGGACTTAACTTCTGACGTCATTAGTCGCCTACAACTTAGAACTACTTAAACCTAACCAACCTAAGGACATCACACACATCCGTGCCCGAGGCAGGATTCGAACCTGCGACCGTAGCGGTCACGCGGTTGCAGACTGAAGCGCCTAGAACCGCTCGGTCATACTGTCCAGCTCTAAGCGCAAAGTGAGCACATGAATATGCCTACAAAATAGTGTCTCCCGCCAACTGTCAAGTCGTGCTGAGGGGTTTTGCCTCATGTCATGCGGCCCACATGACAACTGTCATTGGCTTCGTTCACGTTTCTCGGCCGCACCCTGCAAGGGCAATGAAGGTGCTCCTGCAGTGTTTTCGATGGCCAGTGTTTGATGAACCACCATACAGCCCTGACTTCGGTCCCCCTGATGTTCGTATGTGCTCACATGAACAGCGGCCGTGAGGGAAGCACAGACAACATACGGAATTGGCAGAAATCGTGGGCAGCTGCCTTCTATGACGAGGGTATAGGAAAGTTGGTACGACACTAAGACAGATGTCTAAGTCGGATCAGCGACTATGTAGAGAAATAGTTACGAGGTGTAGCTAAACGCTGCAAATAAACCATTTTTGATTTTCACTTTGGTTTCCATTTCGCTGTTGTTTTCTATCGGAGGCAGAAAAACATTAGCCCTCGAATGTCATTGCCTTCCTCGGACCTATCAGCTGACTGAGCTAATGTGACATTTCTCGTCACGCCGCACGCAGACCCGTTTGCTTAAGCACACATGACAAGATATGATAATCCTCTTGCGGTGTTACGCCTCGCCTGGCCACCGCTTTCACTGACAACTGCCATCCCGTGGTGATGGTCATTCAACACTAAATAATCTAAGCTAATCTGGGGCTGTAGATGAACGGGAAGGGCAATATCACAATCAAAACGGTAGTGAGATCTCAAATTCGATTCCATAATTGCGATATTCTGAAGAATCAGTTAAAAGAAATTATCAAAAAAATTCAGTCAATGAACTCCCCATAACATTTAGTTGAGCAATACAGAGAGATAGTGGAGTACGATGGAGCGTTACGTAGCCTGTAGTCAGAAGCACGTCGTCATATAGTGCTGACGGCTGCTGACTACCCTACGCGAAGTCCTCTGTGATTTACTCGGACACCAGGTACTGTCTGGTACAGGGCGGCAACGAAACTGTGTATGAGTTATCCCACTGAGTCCCGTAAGGAAACAGCAGACTGTCAGGGTCGGCACCATTTTCTATTGCTCCCTATACGCCCGTTCCAAAAGAAAAAGCTATGTCGTAGCAGCGAGTTATGAGAGCTGTCCAGATGTGTTACGTCGCCATCACCTGGCTGGTCCTACCCGCGAATAACCTTCGAGGAATCTTTCCCTGCGCTCCTGGCGTCTTTCATCAAGCTGAAGAACTTTTTTCTGTGACGGTCACCGCGCCTTGGCAACCACCAAGGAATAAATGTGAAATGCATTACATTAAAATTACTCTTGCCTAAAATTACTCCTTTACGGAGGGAAGAATTTTTAGTAATTTCCGTCTCACACTCGTCTCGATGACTCAGAGAAAATCGGAAGGCGCGGTTTTCACTTATTTATAGCTTAATTCGCTAACATATGGCACTCTAAAACTAAAAACGACACACCACAAAGGAATTATGCGAATGGGACAGTACAGACAAACAAATAATTACAATTTCAGAAAAAAATGGACGATTTACTCAAGAGGAAGCGCTTTACAAATTGAGCTCTCGGGGTATCCTCCTAAGGCATATTGTGCAACATTCTGCCCAGTTAGTGCCTTAGCTGCTCAAAATCTCGAGAGGTTCGAGGGCCCTGCGCTCGATGCTCTAAACGTTGTCAATCTGGTCTGGTGATCTTTCTGGCCAAGGTAGGGTTTGACAAGCAAGAAGACGGACAGTAGAAGCCCACGCCATGTGCGGGCGAGCATTATATTACTGAAAGATAAACCCTGGATGGTTTCCCATGAAGGGAAACAAAACGGGGTGTAGAATATCCTGGATATAGTGCTGTGCTGCAAGGGTGCCGCACACAACCCCCTAGGTCATTCTATGAAACGAAACGGCGCCCCACAGCTTCACTCCTGGCTGTCGGTCCGTATGGCGGGCAACGGCCAGGTTGTTGTCCCGCCGCCGTCCACGGCGTCTTCAGGCACACATTTTCGCTGATCATCGGGGCTCAGTTCGCAGCGGCACTCATCACTAAAGGTAGTTGTGCTCCAGCGAATGACAATGTCTCGAGACAGCACACTGTCGTCCGCCATACAGCCCGAGAACCAGCAGCGACGGTCCAGGTTCCCATTTTTCATGGCAGGACACCTTTGGGTTTGTTTTATACAGGAAGTGATACAGACAACAAAAAAGTCATGTTGGTCTCTTTAAAAGAGGGAGGACCGTCTCTAATGACCTTGATGTCGACGGGCGTTAAACCCCAATCTTTTCCTGCATTTCTTAAAGAGAAGGGATGAATGTTTGTATTCGTACCTCTTCAATATCCACGTCGCTCTTTCGTCACTAACTTGCGCAAACTGAATCCACTGACGTTAACAATAATGTGTCTTTGAGACTGATTATTGCCGGCTGGTGTAGCCGAGCGCTTCTAGGCGCTACAGTTCGGAACCGCGCGACCGCTACGGCCGCAGGTTCGAATCCTGCCTTGGGAATGGATGTTTGTGATGTCCTTAGGTTAGTTAGGTTTAACTAATTCTAAGTTGTAGTGGATTGATGATATCAGAAGTTGAGTGTCATAGTGCTCAGAGCCATTTGAACCATTTTTGTACTGGTTATTCACAAATGCACAAAAAGGAACGAGTCATTTAATTTCAAAAAGTTTGAAAATTTTTGCACTTTGTTAAAATGTAGCAATATATGAAAGATACGGAAAAAACTGCAATTATCAAAATTCGATACGAATAGAGTAAACAAAATTTCAGACAGAGTCTCTGTAAACATCTGTTATGGACCTAAATACTTCGCCCTGCACTGCTGTAAATACAAACAACGTTAGCGCGTTCGGGCAGTTCCAGAGACACCAATTGTTTCTGTGGCATGTGTGACTCTGAATTTCATCGCTGATTTTCTCAAGAGACCGTAGAGACGCATCCAGTCCCACATGATATTTCCATTGTTGACGAGGGAACCAAAATTACGCCTGCACCTTACATCCAAATTCCTTCAAATTCTTTAAATTTAATTTCAGTATTACCATTCACCATACAAATTTTCACGAAAATACTGAGAAATTTGTCACATGGTATAGGTATTTCTTTTCATATTATTAGGAAGAGTTGGTGCTCGCTGGGAACAGTATTAAGGCTGTGAAGAGGATTATCAGGCCTCTCTCATTGAAACACATAGGTTGTCTTATTTTTATGTCGTGCGTTGAACAGCATTACCTGCGGCAAAATCATAATGGAACTCAATATGTCATGTCGGTCATTCACTATAGACTGCTGTAGTGACTGACGTACCTCCTTGCGTATACTGGACGCGACAGGCCCCTTTCTGTCTCAAAAGGCAGTGGCCCGTGTGTGTGTGTGTGTGTGTGTGTGTGTGTGTGTGTGTGTGTGTGTGTGTGTGTCTGTGTCTGTCTGTCTGTCTGTTGACGTTCTCGTACGGAATACGAGTCTGGCTTCCGGGCTAGCATCGTCTGCATGCCACAGCAGGAACGCGAAAGCTCCTGTTTTGTGCGTGTGTCGTATTTTACTACAAGTCCTTTATTTAGCCTGTGTGGGGGCGAGATAGCGAATGAGAAACGCTCTGGACGTAATAGTTTCCTTTCGAGACTAGTGAAAGCGCACGCTGGACTAGATTCGAGAGAGAAATAAAGTAGGCACCATTTGCGGAAAGGACTAACCGATCTCTGTTGGTTAGGTAACTCAGGATTACCACACAAAATGATCACGAGAAACACGGAAAACTTTGGCAGCTGCTGCCAGAATGTTGGATTTGCCTCTCTTCTGAGAGACTGGAAACGGACAACCTCACGTACGTACGCCGTACTGATTCCTCCCTCATTCACATATTCTACACTTTGACTCTTTTTGATAGTGAGCAAAGATATATAATACATTACGAGGTAGGCATATTCACCGAGTATCCCTCAGGTTGAAATTGAGTGTGCTAGCATAACAGGTCTGGATGTTTCCACCGACCACCCGACTCCGCTGTGACAGTTCGAGAGTCATTCAAAGAAGGTCTGTGGTCAGTCTTACATAAATACTCAGATCATGCCATACTAGTCGGTGGTGACTAACCTAACGGGTATAGACTGAGACGAAATCGTTGGAGGGGCTACAGACAGACAATCTTGTGAAGTGCATTCGAACACATTTTCTGAAAACTGTTTTGAGCAGCTATTTCGGCAGCTCACACGCAATGGGAGTATCTTAGACCTTTTAGCTACAAATACGCCGGACCTTATCGATGGTGTCAGTATCGGTACGGGGATTAGAGTTCATGATGTCGTCATAGCAACTATGGTTACAAAAGTTAATAAATCAGTCTAGAGGACTAGGAGAATGTTTCTGCTGGAAAGAGCGGATAAACAGTTGTTAGCATCTCAGACAATAAACGGCAATCATTTAGTTCCAGAATGATGGACGTAGCGGAATTATGGGCAAACTTTAGAGAGATTGTAAATCGTGCTCTGGGCAAGTGTGTGCCTAGTAAATGAATTAAGAACGGAAAATACCCAACTTGGTTTAGCAACGAAATTCGGAGGAAATAAAGGCTGTTGCACTCTCGGTTCAAAAGATGACGCGCAAATGACGACAGGCAAAGATTAGTAGAGGTTCGTGCATCTGTGACAAGATCTACGCTTGATGCATACAGCACCTACCACCGTCATTTCCTTTGCTAAAGATATGACGGAGATACGAAGAAACTCTGGTCCTGTGTTAAATCGATAAGCGGGTCTAAGGCTTCCGTCCAGTCACTCGTTGGCCAGTTTCGTTTGGCAACAGAACACAACAAAAGGAAGGGCGAAGATTTAAGTTCCACGTTTAAAAAATTGTCCACGGAGGAGAATCGTACAAACGTACCGTCGTTTGACCATCGCACAATGTCCCGTACGGAATACATAGTAATAAACATCGCTGGCGTAAAGGAACAACTCAAAGACTTGAAAACAAATGAGTCGCCAGGTCTGAATGGAATCCCAATTTGGTTTTGACAAAGAGTTCTCTACGTCATTGGCCCCTTGCTTAATCTGCATTTATCGCTTCGGGCAGACCGTTCACCGGGTCCTGGTCTTTCAAGTTGGCGCCACTTTAGCGACCTGCAGTCGATGACGATGATAGGATGATGATGATGATGATGATGATGACAGCACAACACCCAGTCCCTGGGCGGAGAAAATTCCTCGATCGAACCCGGGCCCAGAGGACTGAAAATCCGTCACCCTGACCATTCAGCTACCGGGGGCGGACGTAACACAGTTAAGTCGTTTAAATACCTGGGCGTAACGTTGCGAAGCTACATGAAATGGGACGAGCATGCGAGGATTGTGGTAGGGATGGCGAATGGTTTGTCGGAAGAATTTTAAGGAAGTGTGGATCATCCGTAAAAGAGTACGCTGGAGTGTTTGGGATTCGTACCAGGTGGGCTTGAAAGAAGACATGGAAGCAATTCAAAGGTGAATAGCTAGAATTGTTACCAGTAGGTTCGATTAGCATGCAAGATTTATGGATATGCTTCGGGAACTCAAGAGAGGGACCCTGGAGGGAAGATGATTTTCATTTCCAAGAACACTACTGAAAAAGTTGGGGACCACGAAAACAAGATACTAGAAATTAGGACTTTCCCTCACTCTATCTGGGAATGGGACAGGAAAGGGAATGGCTGGTTGTGGTACAAGGTACCCCCGCCACGCACCGTACGGTGGCTTGTGGAGTACGTATGCGGACGCAGATGTAGATGCAGAGGACCTCCAACGACTCGTTGAATCCATGTTGCTGCACTACGCCGCCCAAAGAGGAGACCTGACGCGATGTTAGGCTTAGGCTTATGTCAGTTAGGTGGCAGACTTGGCCCCAGTGGCGGGGTACTGGGCAGAATGCCGTCAGTTTGCGGAGAAGACTGTTGACAAATCACTTCTGGCACCCACACCGAATGGGGCTGTGAGGGGAATGGCGGCAGAATAACGGAGAGCTAAACGGAAATGTCGAAAAATCTGATTTGGCAGACTCCTGATAATGGATGCAAATTATCCCCAGAAAACCTACGTACGAAAGTTAAAGAACCATATTAAGTGTATAATCGAATGTATTTTGATAATTTTCTGAACCGCTCCCTTAGGCACCGTATAGAAAATATTAGGCTAACTGCAGCAGGCACAGATACATTTAAGCAGACATACGCGATTGAACGGGAAGAAACTCGAGCATGTGGTACCACGCTGTGCACTTCGCGGTCGTTCGCAGACTATGTATGTGTGTAGGTAACTGTATGTACGAGGAGCTGTGTGCAAAATTTTAACTAACTCAGCCACTGTTAACACACGAAAAATACATAAAGCTGTAATTACCAGATACAGCAGTAAGAGTAATACTTAACTTATTGCTTACTGTATTTCGTGTGTGGGTATTGTGAGCCAACGTGGTCTGGCTCTGATGTTTGCTCAGGGCGTTGCACTACATTCGATTCTCTCTGCAGTAGGTGCATGTTAGTATATTCACAAAAATTTACTCCTGAGTGTTCCATAGACGACAAAAGTGGGGGATGAGTTGCGGGGGGGGGGGGGGCGAAGGGGGAGGGGATGGGAGGGACTGAAACTCTCATCATCCTGTGACAGAATATTTAGCGTCTCGATCTTGGGTTCGAGAGCGTTGCTGACCACGAAAACCGTAAATACGTACATAATCCTGATTCACTGTCGTTGTGTCGTAATCCCTTCAGCTGTTTGGTAAGTGGAAGAGTTAATTACTATCACAATAAGATGACATCACTTACAAATAGCATTCTACCATGTGTTATTTTAATGTTGTTGTAAGAACATCACATACAAGGGGCAGTCAAATGAGGTTAATGGGGGGGGGGGGGGGGGGGGAAAGCAAGCAAACTTTTTAATATTTCAAAAGTAATCTGCATAACTGTTAATACATTTTTACCACTGTGAGACAAGAGGCTGAGTGCCTTCATGGAAAAATGTTTGCGGTTGCCTGCGGAGCCGTGATTGTGCCCAGGCGTGCACCACTTCGTCCTATGCAGATCTACGGCCACGCATGTATTTCTTCTTCTTCTTGTTTTTCTTTTTCCTTTCCTTCAGACCACCACGAATATGGAACTCACATGGTGAGAGATCGCAACTCTTTGGAGAACGCGTAAGGACTTCCCAACGGAACTTCTGCATCCTCGGCGACAAGTGGACAGGTAGACAACCGCAGACATGTTAACAGTTACAGCGATCACTTTTGAAACAATAAACAGCTTACGTACTGACACCTTTGAGGTGTCGGGCATTTTGCCGGATATTAGAGTCGTTCTCGCACGGTATTTCGCTAGCATAACTCGTTATGTTCGCCAGATGCTACCTGAGAATAAGTGGGATAGCACCTCCATCAGATACCGAGTTATGTTGTCGAAATATCGAGGAAGAACGACGCAGATATCCGACAGAATAGCCGACACATCAAAGATGTCAACAGATCGCCGGGAAAGCCTGAAGAATAATTAGATGACGAACTTTTATCCATCTGTCTCGTTTTAATTTCACTGCCCTTTACACAGGGTGTTCGGAAATTGCCGTTACAGAGTTCTAGGACTTGTAGAGGGGAATTGGTGCGTAATATTTTGAACAGGAAACAAAGGCCGGAAGCTTCATCCAACCCCGCTACAGAGCGTCAAAGTTGCAGTTGCCGGCGCCTGCAAATGTATGTATATGCAGGGTGATCGCGTGCTGACTGTACATACTTTCTAGGATGATGGAGAAGGATAAATACATTAATTTGAAGTAGCGATTCCTGTACCGGAAAGGAACGAGTCGAACGTTACAATCGAAAACCGTTCTGACAGTCGTGACAGTACCTCCGAGATGTACCGGTACTGCTGTTTGCAAGATTGTAGGGCAGGTAACTTTCAGAGGTGGTAGTACTTACCAAAACAGTATAAAACATCGAGAACCTGTGGGCTCTAAACTGCATAAATTAGCATTTGTTTAATAGAGGAGAAGTGTTTCACAGTAGCGAAGATGAACAAATACTCATAGGTCCTCAGGCATGGATTTTAGAGCCTATCTTTAGCAAACATTTTTCTTGTCTTCTTCCATAATGCCACCTCTGAAAGTTGCATACCCTAGAGTTTCAGCACCATCGGTACCAGCACACTGTATTAGATACCAGAACAGTGCCGGCCGGTGTGGCCGAGCGGCTCTAGGCGCTTCAGTCTGGAACCGCGCGACCGCTACGGTCGCAGGTTCGAATCCTGCCTCGGGCATGGGTGTGTGTGATGTCCTTAGGTTACTTAGGTTTAAGTAGTTCTAAGTTCTATGGGACTGATGACATCAGATGTTTAAGTCCCATAGTGCTCAGAGCCATTTGGACCTTTTCGAACCAGAACGGTTTTCGCGTTTAACTTCCAACTCGTTCGTTTTCGGTACATGGGCCATTACCTCAAACTGATACATTTATCCTTCACCATCGTCGCAGAAAGTTTGTAACATCGTCACGGAATTATCCTGCATATACATACATTTACAGGTGCCTATAACTTTGATGCTTTGTTGGATGACCTAGCGGACATGAGTTTTATTCAAAACATTGTGTACTCGTTTCACTCTGCAAGTCGTAGAAATTTGTAACGGAAATTTCCGAACACTCGACATACGTGTGGTGTCCGAGTGAAACAAGAGAATCATTCTAAAAAGAAATGCATTTTGTTTCGAACTGTAGTAGGTCTGTGTATGCCCGAAACCTAATTTAGACATCAGACTCAGGTGTTAAAAGTAAAGAGGGTGTCACAGCTGCGTCGAGGCATTTTTGGGCCATGACAATGAATACGAGTAATTCTGGCAACCTGTAACTGAATGGAGCAGTGCAGCCTCTGTATAATGATAAAGTAAGCTGTGTTAACCGTGTGACGCATCGCGCTGACAGTAAGCGGAGCGGCTGGCAGGTAACCAGCAGTTGGCGCGGCAGACCTCGGCTGTTGCCCCCTATGCGCCGGGCAACACAGGCGGCGTGCAGGTGGGGGTGGGGGTGGGGGCGGCACCTGTTGTGCTCACAAGTCGGGGGCGGCGGCCGGCCTTGGCCGACCTTGGCCCAGAGCGTTGCGTGTGCGCTCAGCGAACCTTGAAGCCGGCACAGCTGTATAAACTGCACTGCACTGCACTGCTGAGTCGTGCGAAACGACGGAGTAGGCACGCCGAGAGCTTCAAAACCATTACCGTGGCTCTGCTGTGGCGAACGGTGTGGCTCGTCACCAAGTTACTGAACTTGCGCTATTTTGTCCAGGACGGTGGAGGATGACCTCCGTTGCTGAGGAATAACATTGAAAGGAAAAACAGGATCCAGCAACTTTTTACCACTACCTATTTGTAAGTTTGTGCAAACACGAGTTGCGGGTTTTCATACTATACAATATGTAGTAGTTAAAGACATGGTGAGGATCGATATGTATATTCCACCAACAAAATTACGGAAGATGTTCAGGTTCAGATGGTTCAAATGGCTCTGAGCACTATGCGACTTAACGTCTGAGGTCATCAGTCCCCTAGAACTTAGAACTACTTAAACCTAACTAACCTAAGGACATCACACACATGCATGCCCGAGGCAGGATTCGAACCTGCGACCGTAGCGGTTGCGCGGTTCCAGACTGAAGCGCCTAGAACCGCTCGGCCACTCCGGCCGGCAGATGTTCAGGGATATTTTCAATATGTAGTAGTCAAAAATACGGTAATGTTGGATATATACTCCACCGCCAAAATTCCTGAGGTTGTTCAGCGGTGTTTTCTGAGCATTTTCGTATAAGCTGTCTGTGGCCTCCGGTGGCTGGTTACAGGGTAATAACGTAATTACGATTTATTCATTTCGTTACTGGAGTTGCCGTCGCTGCCGTGTGGCGCGGTGGTTCAATGGGTAAGTGCCAGACTCTGGGTCCAAAGTTCTCATGCTCAGTGCCCGGTCACTACTGGGGTTCATATCAGTCACTTATCTGTCATCTGGCAATGTTTGTGGATGTGAAGTATTCCGAACTACATCGTGATTTGGACGCCACGTTAAGCTGTAGCTCCTCCTACAACCTGCTGGATAAATCGGTTCGAAGTTCGGATGATGCCAAAGGCATACCGTCTACAAGAGGACCACGCCTAGTAAAGCTCTATTGTGTTCAAACCTGTCTTCGGACTGATCGCAGTTTACTTACTGTGAAACCACCTTCACAGCGGTGAAAGAAGCCTGTAATTTGCAGTCGCCAAAACGTACGACAGAAAACGCTGAGTCATTGAACAACCGTCACACGAAGCACTGAGCTGAACACAGTGTCATTGTGCTGTCCTTTCAATGCATACAGTAAACCCGCACACGAGCCATACTACTGTGTATCACTGCCGAGACAGAAGCGAGCAGCACTGGATGCATCCTTGAGGACGGACAGTTAATTGGGCTTTACTGTTGCCAACAACAAGTATCATCAGTCAATCGAACAATTTTTTTCCCCAAGAAAGACTCATTTGGACTGTCATCCGAATATCTTCAGTACAGTCCAAAGGTAAATGAAGCAAGAAATCAAACTAAATGCAATAACATTAAGTACTAGCTTCTTTCAAGCCCGACCTGGATTGGTTATCGAAAAAGTGGCGGACTGACTATTAGGACAGTACTAACAGAATTACGACTAAACTAGCGCGGGTAGAAGAAGTTAATTTACATATCCGCTGATTAATATTTTTAGAAGCTTCATTTTGTAAACGCGAAACTATCGCCGAGGTGACATTCCAGTGGCAGACACAAGAAGAGAGACGTTCTACATCAGAGTCCGGTTTTTCTGTTAAAATTCCGAGAGCGTAGTTTCCTTGGAAACGGGACCAATATATTGCTTGTTCGTCTCCATGACTACTCTACAGTTCACATTTAAGTGTATGGCGAATTTCTCGCGTGGAGACGATCCAGCTCGGGGACCTGCCATCATTCCTTTCTCCCGCTCGCCTTTCGAGACTGGAACAGGAGAGGGGCGGTGGAGGGTGGCAGGAGGGGGGGGGGGGGGGGGGAATGACAGTGATGCACAGAATACCCTGCACCAAAGCCGGTCGAGGTGGCAGAGCGGTTGTAGGCGCTGTAGTCTGGTACCTACGGTCTCGGGCATGGATGTGTGTGATGTCCTTAGGTCAGTTAGGTTTAAGTAGTTCTAAGCTCTAGGGGACTGATGACCTCAGAAGTTAAGTCCCATAGTGCTCACAGCCATTTGAACCATTTTGAATCCGGCGCCAAATTGGCTTGCGATTTTAAATGTAAATGTACATGTAGGTATACGGATGCAGACGACATGAACACGATTGCAGTTACTCTCACGATAAGTGTTTGATGCGGTCCCGGCTGATATTTCAGCCGTTTTTCCTCTCATAATGACAGCAACATACGTAGCGTGTGATTTTTCTTCTGACGGTATTTGAATTACCTCCGGGCAAAATTTGAACTTTAAATCCACATCACAGTATGCCAACGGGTACTTTCATCTGTTTACGCGCTAAACTACGATTTTCAACAATGTAGCACTTCACCGATATCTGTTTTCAGTTTTCATTTACCAATTTATTGAAAAGAAAATAGCGACCACTTGTTCTTCTTATACACTCCTGGAAAAGGAAAAAAGAACACATTGACACCGGTGTGTCAGACCCACCATACTTGCTCCGGACACTGCGAGAGGGCTGTACAAGCAATGATCACACGCACGGCACAGCGGACACACCAGGAACCGCGGTGTTGGCCGTCGAATGGCGCTAGCTGCGCAGCATTTGTGCACCGCCGCCGTCAGTGTCAGCCAGTTTGCCGTGGCATACGGAGCTCCATCGCAGTCTTTAACACTGGTAGCATGCCGCGACAGCGTGGACGTGAACCGTATGTGCAGTTGACGGACTTTGAGCGAGGGCGTATAGTGGGCATGTGGGAGGCCGGGTGGACGTACCGCCGAATTGCTCAACACGTGGGGCGTGATTTCTCCACAGTACATCGATGTCGTCGCCAGTGGTCGGCGGAAGGTGCACGTGCCCGTCGACCTGGGACCGGACCGCAGCGACGCACGGATGCACGCCAAGACCGTAGGATCCTACGCAGTGCCGTATGGGACCGCACCGCCACTTCCCAGCAAATTAGGGACACTGTTGCTCCTGGGGTATCGGCGAGGACCATTCGCAACCGTCTCCATGAAGCTGGGCTACGGTCCCGCACACCGTTAGGCCGTCTTCCGCTCACGCCCCAACATCGTGCAGCCCGCCTCCAGTGGTGTCGCGACAGGCGTGAATGGAGGGACGAATGGAGACGTGTCGTCTTCAGCGATGAGAGTCGCTTCTGCCTTGGTGCCAATGATGGTCGTATGCGTGTTTGGCGCCGTGCAGGTGAGCGCCACAATCAGGACTGCATACGACCGAGGCACACAGGGCCAACACCCGGCATCATGGTGTGGGGAGCGATCTCCTACACTGGCCGTACACCTCTGGTGATCGTCGAGGGGACACTGAATAGTGCACGGTACATCCAAACCGTCATCGAACCCATCGTTCTACCATTCCTAGACCGGCAAGGGAACTTGCTGTTCCAACAGGACAATGCACGTCCGCATGTATCCCGTGCCACCCAACGTGCTCTAGAAGGTGTAAGTCAACTACCCTGGCCAGCAAGATCTCCGGATCTGTCCCCCATTGAGCATGTTTGGGACTGGATGAAGCGTCGTCTCACGCGGTCTGCACCTCCAGCACGAACGCTGGTCCAACTGAGGCGCCAGGTGGAAATGGCATGGCAAGCCGTTCCACAGGACTACATCCAGCTTCTCTACGATCGTCTCCATGGGAGAATAGCAGCCTGCATTGCTGCGAAAGGTGGATATACACTGTACTAGTGCCGACATTGTGCATGCTCTGTTGCCTGTGTCTATGTGCCTGTGGTTCTGTCAGTGTGATCATGTGATGTATTTGACCCCAGGAATGTGTCAATAAAGTTTCCCCTTCCTGGGACAATGAATTCACGGTGTTCTTACTTCAATTTTCCAGGAGTGTAGTTAATGGTTCACTGAACTGAAAATGACTTTTTTTTTTAAAGTAATTTCATTTGGTGGAAGGAATAAAAATTCTGAGTCATCCCGACACTGAACACATGCACATACCTGCTTCTGCTACTGCAGAACTTATCAAACCACGCTTTCAACATCTGTTGGTCCTCAGTATTTGCACCCTGGCGAATGCATTTTTGCCCCAACTTGGGAATGCTTTCAGTGGAGGGGAAAATGAATCTCTCTTGAAGAGGTCATGGCTCAAGGATGTTCATGTTGTTTCGTGACTCGAGATAATGTATTATTTCCGATAAAAAGTATATTTTTAAAACTTGAGACCAAATATATTTACCACGTGCAAACTAATATGAAAGACTGAGCCATAGTCAGGTAATGAGCGTTTAGGTCAGTGGAGAAACCTCGCTAATGCAGATTATTTGTTCTTAGCTTCGTCTGACCTACTATTCTGTCATGAGAAAGAACTCTATTGTGTAAATGACGGTCCGTGTTGGTTCTTGCACAATGCAATATACAGGATGGGTCAAATAAAAATGCCCGGAGAACAGCGTTCCAGAGTACAAAGAAACACAGCAGAGGAAAGGAAATAGAGGTGCTAACCTGACTACAGCAGATGTTTTAAGTGACCACCATTCATCTCTTGACACTTCTGAGCCCTGGTCAGCAAGATGCTGGAGGCAGAACGAAGCTGAACTGCTGGAATTGCCGCAGTGTCATCCGAAATGTTCTGCTGCAGTTGTTGAGGACTATTACGGTTCCCCTCAGGGGGCTCAGCATTCGTTTGCTGGGTACGGGCTTGGCGAACCCGGGGTCTTCGAGCTGTGGGCTGGTGTGCGCCGCCAGTCTGCTGATACCGTAAGCTCTGGGCATGCTTCAGCGACCACCGTTTGGCGCAACTGTGGAACGTTGTGTGTCTTAGGGACCGGGGATCTTGGCTTGGTTGCCTGGATCGCGAGGACGGTACATACCTCTATAAAAATACCCTTCAATCTTAAGGTGTGCTGCGCGCCGATAAGATGCATGGCTGTTGAGGTGGAACAGTCGCTAGCGGGCAACCCCTGGGGAATCTGCCGCACCTCAGTTGTACAAGGCTTATCCAGGCATGCGGGGCTCTGTCTGGATGGACGTACGTTTCCCTAGCTGCTCGTGGGACGACCATGAATACCACGAACTCTTCCTCTTTTCCTCCTTCTAATTTTTCGCTGGCCAGTGGGATGGGTGGACCGCTGGTAGGCACTACCGCCCAGTCCAACAAGAGGGCTAGGTTGGCCAGTCCTCCTGACTCCGGCGTCAGCAAACGTACAGCAGTTCAGAGTAACAGAGCACATACTGAAAACCCGAATGTGGTTTTAATTATAAAACGGAAAGAGGGTTCCTTTGAAAAGGTTTCGCCATTCTATATCCAAAAGGGTCTAGAAGGAATAGCTGGAACTTTAAAATCAGTGAAGCGTTTACGGAATGGGACACTACTTGTTGAAACATCAACTGCTCAGCAAGCAGTTAATCTTCAAACAGCTAAAAGCTTGGGGGAATACACTATCGATACAGAGCTTCACAGCACCCTGAACTCCAGTAAGGGTGTTGTTACCTGTAGGGATCTCGTGGACATTCCTGTAGAAGAATTAAAGTGTGAGTGGGCTCAGGAGGGAATTGTTGACGTTCAGAACATCATGAAAAGGGTGGATGGGAACCTGGTGAAATCAAACTCCTTCATTCTTACTTTCAATACCCCCAAACTCTCAGAACACGTCAAGGCAGGAATTCTTCGACTAAACGTCCGGTCTTATGTCCCAAACCCAATGCGCTGTTTTAAGTGCCAGCGTTTTGGGCATACAACTCTAGGGTGTAAGGGAGAAGCGATGTGTGGCAACTGTAGTAAGGCTGCCCATGACGGAATTGACTGTTCGTCGCCTGTCAGATGTGTAAACTGTTATGAAAGCCACCCTGTTTGGAGTAGGAACTGTAGAATCTTCCTAGAGGAACGTAAGATACAAGAAATAAAAACAACTAAGCGTATCCCCTACGGTGAAGCCAAAAAGATCTTTAAGGCCATGCAGCCCCCCACATTCGTGACGTCCTTTGCTTCCGTTGTTCAGAAGCCGCCTCTGAAGGTCGATGCATCTACACAGACGGAGGTTGTTAGTGCTGGCACGAACACGTGCACATGTCAGTGCAGCAACTTGCAAGGCAGCAACTGTATCTGCGCCTGTAGCCCCTCCTAGAACGGCAGAGAGAGAGGTACAGTAGCTCACACTGAAGAGCCCCAGGCATCTCCTACTGCTGAGGCTGTTCCAAAGCCCAGCATGGTCATAAACGCCCCAGCTTCGGTTCCAGCAAAGCCCTCTAAACAAAGGAAAGCCCGTGTGAAGCAGCACCAGCAGATTAAATCGGCTGGTAAACCCTCGGATCATGTTAATGTGTTCCCGCTAGACGCTTCATCAGACTCTTCCCCAGAGCTGATGGTCTGAGAATATGGGGCAATCATCTCGCCCCAAGACTGAGCCTCCACCCGCTGCAGTCTCCCCACCTCGGCGGAGAGAGAGGCAGAAAATACAACCACCGTGATGGCTCCCATACTACAATGGAACCTGCAAGGGTTCAGGACACATGTGGAGGAACTACGTCTATTGATTCAGGATAGACCTATGTGTGTATGTCTGCAAGAGACAAATTTCAGTGAAACATACGCCCCAGAGCTATGTGGTTGTGTCCTCCACAAAAAGGACGACCTGAGTGGACAGAGAGCTCGAGGAGGAGTAGCTATCTTCGTCAACACCGACTACCTCTCTCCCTCACGACGGATTTACAGGCAGTTGCAATATTAGTACATGTGCGCCATATGCTAACTGTATGTTCGCTTTACCTGCCCCCACATGATGTGCTTGACAAAGAGGCTCTCAGTGATATTCTTACACAGCTCCCCCACCCCTTCACCCTCTGTGGTGATTTTAATGCACACAATATGCTTTGGGGCTCTGTGAGTACTTGCCCCAGGGGTAGAGCAATTGAGAGACTTCTGTCTACCAGTGCCCATTTGCTAAATACAGGTCAAAGCACGCATTTTTGCATCGCAACTGGGTCGTTCTCTGCCATTGATCTATCGCTTTTCTGTCCAGCCATCGCCCACACTGCTGCATGGGAAGTGGTTGATGACTTACATGGCAGCGATCACTTCCCCATCCGGATTCACCTGCCACATGCAGGGGAACCAGAAAGGAAACCGCCTCGATGGGTGTTCGGTAGAGCCAACTGGGCACTGTATAGTCAACTCGCCCAGTTTGAACATCGGGTCAGTGTCCAGGAATGGGTGCATCATATTACTGAAGTGATCCACCGCGCCAGTGAAGCGTCCATCCCACAGTCCACGGCACAACCGAATCGGCAGCCTGTCCCTTGGTGGAGCGACGAATGTCGCTGTGCAATCAGGGCTAGGCGGGCAGCTCTGCGTAGGTTCAAATGACGGCCAACTGTAGAGAACCTTGCAGCTTTTCGGGTGGCGAGGGCAAAGTGTCGTCGGATTATACGAGAGAGCAAGAAGATGTCGTGGCAGCAGTTCCTTAACATCATTAATCGTTCTACACGAAGTTCCATTGTATCGGAGACCATCAGGAGGATTTCTGGGAGAGGTGGGAGGTGCCCTATGGCTGCTATAATGTGGAATGGTACTCTCCACACGACCCCAAAAGATATTGCCCAGCCTATGGCGGCTCATTTTGCAGCTATTACTGCAACCGCCAGTCAGAATCCAGCTTTCCAGCCCCACAGAGTGGCTGCTGAGATGAGCAGTTTTGACTTCCGCTCACCCAATACAGAAGAGTACAACTGCCCGTTTTCCGTGTGGGAACTGGATTCTGCATTGTGTGGGGCTCGTGATTCATCCGCTGGTCAGGATGGAATCCACTATAGCATGCTGCGGCACCTCACAGGGAGAAATAAAGAAATCCTCCTCCGACTTTTTAATCTAGTTTGGATGTCCGGTCACTTCCCCGACTCGTGGCGTGACGCAATTTTAATTCCTCTTTTAAAACCTGGGAAAGACCGCACGTGCCCGGGTAGTTACCGTAGTGTTGCCCTCACTAGCTGCGTGGGAAAGACCTTGGAGCGGATGGTCAACCGCCGCCTTGTCTGGATGCTATAATCCAGACAACTCCTTAGTTGCTTTCAGTGTGGGTTCAGGAGGTATCGCTCCACCTTTGATAACCTGGCCCTCCTGGAGGCGGCCATAAAACAGGCTTTCCTGCGCCAGCATCACCTGTTGGGAATATTTTTTGACATTGAAAAGGCATACGACACTACTTGGAGGCATCTTATCATCAGGCAGCTCCACGAATGGGGTTTTCGTGGATGTCTTCCCAATTTTATTCGGTCCTTCCTGTCGCCACGTTATTTTCGGTACCGAGTCGGAGACGTACTGTCTGGTCGCTTTGAACAAGAGAACGGTGTCCCTCAAGGTAGTGTTTTAAGTGTGACGGTCTTTGCTATTGCTATTAATAGTATTACGTCTGTTGTGAAAAGTCCTGTGCAGTGTTCCTTGTTTGTGGACGATTTCTCTGTATTTTGCTCTTCTTCAAGCCTTGCAACGACGACTCGTCAGTTGCAACTCACTCTCCGACTTTTGGATGAATGGGCACAGAAGAGTGGTTTTCAGTTTTCAACTGATAAGTCGGTGTGTGTTCTTTTTAACCGTTCTCGTTCCATTTTTGACTTGCCTGAGTTGAGGATGAGAGACACCGTTCTGAATTTTAAAGACATGGTGCAGTTTCTGGGCCTCACTTTTGATTCTAAACTTACGTGGCTGCCACACATTAAGGAACTGAAAAAAACGGTCTCTTAAGGCGCTGTCTATTTTAAAATGTCTTAGTCACCTCACATGGGGAGCAGACAGGACCTGTCTGCTCCGGTTTTACAGAGCCTTCGTGCGGTCGCGGCTTGATTATGGATGCACGGTGTATGGGTCTGCAAGACCCAATTATTTGAAGCTGTTGGGTGTGGTGCACCATGAGGGGATTCGGCTGGCCACTGGGGCGTTCAGAGCGAGCCCCATACCGAGCCTGTGTGCAGAGGCAGGTGAACCGCCACTTCACCTCCGGCGGCGTCTACTACACACCATACACGCCTGCATACGACACTGTTGCTCGGCCTCCTCTGGAAAGGCTTTTTCGCAACCGGCAGCGAGCAACAAGGCCCTATTGGATTCGTGCAAAGGATTGTATTTTAGAGATGGGTGTGGCCCGTTTTATTGTTCCATGTCGAGGTTGGAGCAGATACCCACCTTGGCTCCTCCAGAGGCCCAGACTGATTTTAGATTTGGCAAATTTTAAGAAAGACAGTACATCAGATTTTACTTTCAAATCTTTATTTTTTAACATTTTAGATAGGCATCATGATTTTACAGTAGTATACTATACACTGATGGATCCCAACAGGGGGATTTTCTTGGTTGCTCAGTAGTGTTCTCCGAACGTGTCATCAGGATTCGCCTTCCCCAGGAATACACTGTTTTTTCCGCAGAACTTCACGCGATCCTGAAGGCATTGGAGCAGATACGGTGTACTCAGGGCAAAAACTTTCTAATTTGCTCTGACTCAATGATCGCATTACAGTCACTGCAGAACCTGTACCCAGCGGAGAAGTTGGAACAGCTGATTTACGACCGACTGTACATCCTCCAACGACAGGGCAAGCAAGTGTCCTTTTGCTGGGTGCCAGGGCATGTGGGCATACGGGGAAATGAACAAGCTGATAGAGCTGCCAAGGACGCCTGCGGATTACCGGAGGTGACACAATGTTCTATTCCTTTGCAAGGTATTGTTTCTGTGCTGCGGGGGAAGTGTATGCAATTGTGGGAGGAGGAATGGTTGGCGGTGAGGGACAATAAGCTGCGATTGGTGAAACCCACCATCCAGCCGTGGTGTTCCTCCTGCCGGTCACCTAGGCGTGACGAAGTGACCCTTACACGTCTTCGCATAGGACACTGTCCTCTTACGCATGCCTTCTTACTACGGCGAGAGGACCCCCCGCAGTGTGATGCCTGTGGCGTACGAATCACTGTACGCCACTTTTTAGTTGAGTGTGACTTATATCGTTCTAAAAGGTCGGAAGTTAATATTAGTGGGGATCTGCCCTCGATTCTAGCCGATGACGAGGCGAGTGTCAAGAAAGTTTAAAGGTACTGTGATGTTTCTGGGCTTCAGCCAAAAATTTTAGGTTGGAATTTTTAGTGTGTTGCCGAGTTGCTTACCACTCCTTTTTATACTTGTAATAGGCCAGTTCCAAACATGTGCTATGTGCTTCATTTTAACAATTTCACCTACGTTCTCTTGCAGCTATCCTCTTTATGTGCTGCATTCCACTTTGCAACTGTTGACGTGCAAACTGCCTATGTAGCCTTTCACTTTTAATTTTAGTCCTATTTTAGCACTTGCTGCATTTTAGTGACACTCGTCCGTTGTTGCTTCCGTTCGGGCGCTAAAGACTACACTGTTGAGCGCCCATATCCACCATATCCATCCATCCATCCTATTACGGTTGTTGCGTACACCTGAGACTTGAGGGCTCTCCACACAGAGTAATCGCAGATTGATAGATCAGGTGACCTCGGTGGTCAGCTAGGGCTGTGGCCTGACTGCCCTCTGCTAACAACTGTGTCAGGCGTGAAGAGTGTAAATGTGTTCCAGGGATCGGACGGCTGTATGGGGAGTCGCCCCATCCTGTTGGAAGTAACTGTTGGTCTTTCCCTCCTCAGTTAATACTGCCACAAATCGTATACACCCGGCCGCACTTTTATTTGCCCAACCCTGTAGTTTATTGTTTTTCTAGGAATAATGATGTGAATGGTAAGATGAGTCATCACGCGGACCTCTGCTCTTCAGTAGCACTAAGAATGCCTTCTGAGTTTGACGGCGCCATCCGATTCCGTACGGGTCGCCGTCAACAATATTGGAGAGAAGTGCCTAATTTAATTCAGGATATATACTCACGCTGTGATAATCAGGAATCTTTAATGCGCTGCCTGTATAACGTGAGACAGCTAGCCAAAATTTCTTCCACCTCTGTTCTGGTTGGAGACAACTCATCATTGTGCTAGTTAGGAACTGTTGTTTTCGAACTGAAGTCTGTTTCAAGTAAAGTCCGAAGTGCGTGTTGTGACGGTAAAGGAAAAGGAAAAGGGAAAGGAAAATAGTATTAATGAACTGGGAAGTAAAGAGGAAGCACACTCCGGAAGGTCTTGGGATACGTTGCGTCCGATCTTTCCGGGCGGTCGCCTGCTCCAGATTTCACCACACGGTGTCTGATGTCAGGCCTGCCGAAAACCTGGCCACATGTTCACCTGCTTCCATCAGCTCTCGCTTTCAGCTTCCCGAGAAAGTGATCTGCTTCCGCAGTTAGTCCTCGCGCATGTAGACATTTTACGTAACGGCTTGATGGCGGATTTTTTGAGAACGAATCACCTGGATTCTTTGGGTATGTCTCCTTGCCACATTTAATCTTGGGGCGTACTTTACATCCTCGTCTATTCCTGTCTCGTACGTCGGCTTACAGTACATGGCGGAGGCTATTACTGGTTTATTGCTAACAAACTGACGAAATCTCGTAGCACTTAGCATCTATAGATGCCTTTTCCGTGTACGCTGTTCGTGAGGACCTTATTGAAGCGAGGTTACATGTCAGAATAAGGTGTCGCTTTGTAAAAGCTACGTTTAATTGTATATACTGTTTGGCCTTTGATAGGAATCGTACTCCTTTTCATTAAAGCTATACTTTTACAAGTTCTTAATTTAGGTCATGATTTCAACCCTTGTAATAGAATAAAGTCGATATAATTCCATTTTTTGTTGAACAACTCGCAAGCTGATTGCCTGCTGACTCCAATAAATCTCACAGAGTGAGGGGCACAGTAATTGACTGAGCGAAGACGGATGTTGGAGAAGCCTCTTCAGATCCCCACATGGTCTTGATGAATTAGATTTATAGAGGTTTCCTAAACGATTGTTGTTATGGTTCCAAAAACACACCACGACTGTTCGTATCGACGATTTTTGTTGTGTGACCTAGTGTCCTGTTTAGTAACTCTGTGTGAAGCTTTTTTAAAGCTGTTCATTTCTTTTCTTAAGATTCGCGTGGATTGAACACGATACCGCACCGAACGGTTTAGTTGTAGTCTGTAATATCTCATTGTAACCTACATAGAAAATAAATCAGGCTGTAGTCCAGGTGATAACTCCAAATGCAGAAAAGTGAATTCCGAAAAAGAAGAAGTCTCTCTGACATATTTAGTGGCTTTTGTCCATAGAAAACAACATATAAATATTTGAGCAAACATTCTCTTTCGAAATTGTTTGGCATACCATTTAATAAGTAAACAAAGCATACACATACAGATGTGATACTGTAGGGAAAAAACTAAACTCGGCCCGAACAGACCATGAAGACTTTTTTTTTTTTTTGCAATCAGTCTTTTCACTGGTATGGTGCGGCCCGCCTCTCCTGCGCCAACCTCTACATCTCAGAGTGGCACCTACGTCCTGCATTATTTGCTGGAGCCCGCAGCTCGTGGTCGTGCGGTAGCGTTATTGCTTCCCGCGCCCGGGTTCCCGGGTTCGATTCCCGGCGGGGTCAGGGATTTTCTCTGCCTCGCGATGATTGGGTGTTCTGTGATGTCCTTAGGTCAGTTAGGTTTAAGTAGTTCTAAGCTCTAGGGGACTGATGACCTCAGAAGTTAAGTCCCATAGTGCTCAGAGCCATTTGAACCGCAACGTCAAAATTTCCTCTCTGGTTCCTTTACGTATCCTAAAGCCAAACTGATCGTCGTCTAATACATCTTCGATTTTCTTTTCCATTCTTCTGTATATTATTCTTGTCAGCAACTGGGATGCATGAGCTCTTAAGCTGACTGTTCGATAATTCTCACACTTGTTACCTCTCGCAGTCTTCGGAATTGTGTGGATGATATTTTACGAAAGTCAGAAGGTATATTGTGAAACTCTTACATTCTACACAGCAACGTGAATAGTCGTTTTGTTGCCACTTCCCTCAATGATTTTAGTAATTCTGATGAAATGCTAGCGATCCCTCCTCCCTTATTTGATTTTAAGTCCTCCAAAGCTCTCTTAAATTTTGATTCTAATACTGTCAGTTTACGAGAGCGATACTATAAGCGATACTATGGGGAAGGAAGACCAAAAATTTAATGGTCAGCCAAGATCACTGCAACTCATGTTGCTGTCTTTACGTGGTTACAGATTGCATTTCGCTTACGAAAGTCGTCACCGAAGTGTCCCTGGCGCCTACAGCGCCTGCTGTATTTCAGAAAGTTTTTGTGATTGTGTCGTCGTGATCAGATCTCAGAAGAGTACACGCCAGCAAACAGCACACGGTTCGTCTCGCGCAGAATAAGATTCAACACCCTTTGAATGGCTGTTCGTTCTGTTCTTTTCCTCCTGCGACGATGATGAGAATTTTAGCTTTGCGAACGACGAATGGAATAAGTTTTCCGTGCGTATCACTTTACTTTTTTTCAGCTTGAAATTGAGATGCACAAATGATCCGAGCGTTCAATGCACGTGTTCAGTGAAAGTGCAACAGCTACGCATTCCAGTTAAATGCGATGTAGGTGGAGCAGTACCAAAAGACTGGTTTGGAATTCCTCGAGGAGCTGGGCTTAAATCACTGTCCGACCATTCCGATTTAGTTTTCATATGTTTCTCTTAGTGAGAGTTACCGTCTGCATTTTGTGATCTGTTGTGTTGCAAATGATATGCAATGCCCCTTCGTCTGACCCTTCAATTGGCTTACCAGGTAGACACCGTGGGACCAACAGTTAAATGTGGACACCGTACTGCTCTGCAACTTGCCATTTTACACATTTAAAAATCATCGTCATAAGGGAAAAAAGCAATAGTGAATAGGACTGCCCGTGGACTGAACCCCGGGCCTTTACATTTCTGATCTGGCATATATTAACCAATTATTTAGGAGCTCTTCATGTAAAACGCACATAAATGACGTTGTAGTGATATTGAGATGTTGAGTTGTCATTGCGACTTTTGTCTTTCAACAAACGACAAAGAAACGTCGTCGCAATCACGAATATTCAGTGAAACTTCCTGGCAGATTAAAACTGTGTGCCCGACCGAGATTCGAACTCGGGACCTTTGCCTTTCGCGGGCAAGTGCTCTACCAACTGAGCTACCGAAGCACGACTCACGCCCGGTACTCACAGCTTTACTTCTGCCAGTACCTCGTCTCCTACCTTCCAAACTTTACAGAAGCTCTCCTGCGAGACATGCAGAACTGACACTCCTGAAAGAAAGGATATTGCGGAGACATGGCTTAGCCACAGCCTGGGGGATGTTTCCAGAATGAGATTTTCACTCTGCAGCGGAGTGTGCGCTGATATGAAACTTCCTGGCAGATTAAAACTGTGTGCCCGACCGAGACTCGAACTCGGGACCTTTGCCTTTCGCGGGCAAGTGCTCTACCAACTGAGCTACCGAAGCACGACTCACGCCCGGTACTCACAGCTTTACTTCTGCCAGTACCTCGTCTCCTACCTTCCAAACTTTACAGAAGCTCTCCTGCGAGACATGCAGAACTGACACTCCTGAAAGAAAGGATATTGCGGAGACATGGCTTAGCTACAGCCTGGGGGATGTTTCCAGAATGAGATATTCACTCTGCAGCGGGGTGTGCGCTGATATGAAACTTCCTGGCAGATTAAAACTGTGTGCCCGACCGAGACTCGAACTCGGGACCTTTGCCTTTCGCGGGCAAGTGCTCTACCAACTGAGCTACCGAAGCACGACTCACGCCCGGTACTCACAGCTTTACTTCTGCCAGTACCTCGTCTCCTACCTTCCAAACTTTACAGAAGCTCTCCTGCGAGACATGCAGAACTGACACTCCTGAAAGAAAGGATATTGCGGAGACATGGCTTAGCCACAGCCTGGGGGATGTTTCCAGAATGAGATTTTCACTCTGCAGAGGAGTGTGCGCTGATATGAAACTTCCTGGCAGGAAGGTAGGAGACGGCTACTGGCAGAAGTAAAGCTGTGAGTACCGGGCGTGAGTCGTGCTTCGGTAGCTCAGTTGGTAGAGCACTTGCCCGCGAAAGGCAAAGGTCCCGAGTTCGAGTCTCGGTCGGGCACACAGTTTTAATCTGCCAGGAAGTTTCATATCAGCGCACACTCCGCTGCAGAGTGAAAATCTCATTCTGGACGAATATTCAGTTTTTACAAATGTTTTTATACTGCACTGATTAATAAATCATTTCAAGCAACTGAAGTTGTGGAGCAAGTCTGTGTTGTATGAGAACCAGGTAAAAAATTCAGAGAATTTAATTACAACACTTCTCAGCCTCGTCGTTCCATTGCGCGCTGTGCACGGACAAATAGCCACGCGCGTGTGTACGGCATCACTTCCTGCACATACTGTCAGCAACTTCCCCTTTGTTGCTCATTTGACTCGTCGGTGAAAGCTGCTCTGTGATTACTTGATGTTGGCTCCGGCTGAGTCATATTCGCAGTTTCTCTCCCTCTGCAGCGTCACCAAGGAGCAGTTACGCGGTTTGTAGAGAATGTGAATGAAAGAAACGGAACATTCGGAACAACCGAAAATGGGATGAACTGACTGAAAAGAAATAAGACTACTAAAGGTGTAGCTAAAGTCCAAAAGTTGGACACATGGAATTTTCGAATAACTGTAGATTTTAGGGTTACAAAACGGAGAAGAAAAAGAGGATGAGGCACCGAAATCAAGGAAGTTGTCCACATAAGGCAGTGCTGTGTACGCGAGAAGAGAGAAGCGTTTTGTGCTCGCAGCACAGATTTGATCAACGGTAAAAGGTATGGTGTTGTCCAAGTTGTAATTGTCTTATTAATTAACAGATTTGCGATATGACATACGTCCAAGATGAGGTTTCTGCGGCAGGATATACCAAATATAAGGGGGAGATCAAATATTTCCCATTCGAGGGCCGTACAGTCCAGTATCGGTATCCTAATCAGGGAAAATCGCCGTGAGCACTGAGACAATCATCCCAGCCACACACCACGTTGAAGATAACAGTTTGGTCAAACACCGTGTCCAACTGCGTGAAGAAGTCTGTAACTGCCTGCTGCACGCCCTCGTGAAGATGAATTGTCGACCTTGCGAGGCCTTTTTTGAGGGACAGAAGGGACGCTGATCGCATGGAGAGAGAGGTCAGACCTGTAGGGCGGGTGATCTGGTGTCTCGCTTTCGAATTGGCGCAACTTCTGCACTGCGACAAAACAATATGGAGAGGTGCGTTTTCATGAAGCAGCCGCATTCCAATACGTTGGGGTTCGACATTCTTCATTCTCCGAAGGATGTCTACCAGTGTTTGTACTTGAGCAGCCAAGAGAAGCATAGCAGCACGGTGGTCCTGTCTGGACGCATTTGGTAATAACTTCGTCATAGTTGATGTTTCCGCATTTACCGCACGCACGTCGGAAAGACGCGAATGCCACAACAGGCACCTGCCATCAAGTCGGCGCTTATATCCCGCATTGGTGTTGCGGTGCGTTGCGTATACGCTGCAGTAGTGCCCTCAAACAGGGTTTAAGACAAAAAAAAGACAAACAACGAAAGAATTACGCGAATGGGAAGGTAATCTGTAGATGAGATGTACAAGTACAAACCAACAAGTGATTAAAATTTTTGAAAAAATGGATGATTAATTCAAGCCGGCCGAGTACAAACCAACAAGTGATTAAAATTTTTGAAAAAATGGATGATTAATTCAAGCCGGCCGGTTTGGCCGAGCGGTTCTAGGCGCGTCTGTCTGGAACCGCGCGACCGCTACGGTCGCAGGTTCGAATCCTGCCTCGGGCATGGATGTGTGTGATGTCCTTATGTTAGTTAGGTTCAAGTAGTTCTAAGTTCTAGGGGACTGATGACCTCAGAAGTTAAGTCCGATAGTGTTCAGAGCCATTTGAACCTAATTCAAGAGAAAGAGGTTTACAAAATGAGTAAGTCAAAAATGCGTTGGTCCACTGCTGACGATTATCAAAGAAGCTGTTCGGATTGACACTGATTAACGGAATTGTTTGATGTCCTCCTGACGGATGTCTTGCCTAATTCTCTTCAATTGGCGCGTTAGATCGTCCAAATCCCGAGCTCATTGCAGGGGCCGGTAATGTTACAAACATACTCAGTTTGGGAGGGATCCGGCGGTCGCGATGGCCCAGGTGGCGTTGGCAAGCACGAAGAAAAGTACCAGCGCCGTCTTGCTGAAACGTAAGCCCGGGATGGCTTGCCATGAAGGGCAACGGAAGAGGGCGAACAATATCGTCGACGCACCGCTGTACTGTATGGGTGCAGCGGACGGCGACCGAAGCGGCCCTGCTGCTACGAAGTGAAGTGGCGCACCAGACCACCAGACCACGTCGTCGGGCCTTCGTTTTGGCACCCCACCGCGTCTCCAGGCGTGTCTTCGCGGGCCGTCGTGCCTCAATGCGAAGCGGGGCTCGTCATTGAAGACAGTTCCCCTGCCGCAGGCCGAGTGCGACCGACACAGTTCTATTTGGCGAAGGGGCAGCGTTCGCGGACAGAGTGGAAAATATATATGTAGCTGTTACAGCCGCCGAATTTTGACCTCGATTTTGTGTTTTTCCCCGAATGGGGCCATATTTAGTTTTTTGTGCATTGGTAAGAAACTTTGAAGAGGATTTGAACGACATATTGTGTGATTCTTGATGAAAGAGTAACAAGATAACAATGCTATGAAGCGAGTTCCGACATAAAATACCCCACTTTCAGTTTCATCTGTGAGGGCCCATGTTATGCGGCATTTGTGAATTCGGAAGTTTTCAGTGTTCCTTGTATCTCTGTTTGTTTTAATTTTCGTACAGATGAAAGTACAGAGGTTTAAAGCCTGCTGCACAAGGAGGCCATTTTATGTTACCTGAACGATCGATCCAACCATCTCCTAATATTCTATTGAAAAGGTCCGCAATCATTATCAGTCACGTTCGTGCCACATGCACTGTTTTTATCCAATGGGCTGTCGTCCGGTAACAGCGGCAGTGTGTCGGTTACCAGCTGTCGTCGCGCCGCGCGGGATTAGCCGAGCGGTCTGAGGCGCTACAGTCATCGACTGTGCGGCTGGTCCCGGCGGATGTTCGAGTCCTCCCTCGGGCATGTGTGTGTGTGTGTGTTTGTCCTTAGGGTAATTTAGGTTCAGCAGTGTGTAAGCTTTGGGACTGATAACGTTAGCAGTTAAGTCCCATAAGATTTCACCCACATTTGAACATTTTGGCTTGGTCGCGTGCAAGTGGTATGAAGAGAGGTGAAACTGTTAGGCGGTTGAACGGTAGCGGGTTTAGGGGCGAGTCCAGGCACAGAAGTGAGCTGTGTCACCGGAAATGGGTAAACCCCAAAGCTGGGAATCTCGGCGCCTGTCGTTCGTATGGCCTCCGTGCAGGAGTCATTGCTCCTCAAAGAAATGGCGGAGTGTCAGACAAGCTGAAAGATGGCTTCTCACAGATCTTCAAGAATCTGTACTACTCCCTACTCAAGTAGTAAAGCAAGTCTGAATGCATCTGCAATCTGAGAAAAATGAGGTGCAGCCAGCGACACGGCATAATTTCAATATGTTTAACGCTACAGCAGTTAACACTTCATGGCGAATCAACAATTTCACAACTTTTAAACACTTCGCCTGATTTCATCATAACGTTATCTCAGACGATAGCATTGCACTATACCTATCATTTCTGAAAGTTACATACCTGTATCTATTTGATTTCTTGATTTACTACGTTTTTTAATGTGATTTCATTATGCAGACGTTTGTCAGAACATCGTATATTACAACAGCAAATAAATATAGAACGAATACCTCATTCTGTCATACTTATGTATTTATTTAATGATCAGTTTGTATTTTGATAGTAACTTTATTTAAACACTAATTACAATTTATAACACTAAAACATGATAATTTTCGTGTGGTTGCCTGACACCACTTCATAAGAGTGCCAAAAGATGCATTTGTCAAACAGGCCTAAATAATGGTTTAAACTATATTTAATGACAATATATTCTCATTTTCGTGAGTGCACTTGCACAAGAATGCTGGCTTATTTTGACACGGACAAACCCATATTTATTGTGAATCATCTGAGTGTGGCGTAATGTTTATAACGTTCTTTACTTAAATATTGGTGTAATAGATTAGTTTAGTCTGGGAAGTGGTTAAGTTGAGTCAAATTATGACATCTGTAGAACGTAAAGGCGATGTACTTTTTGTGAGGGACAGCCTTCAGCCAATGGAAAATCAGATACTAGTGGAACACTACGGGAGTCAAGTGGAGATCGGGACTTTATCTAATGAAGAGATCAAGGGAGGGATTCTGAAAAATTTTAGGTGAGTTCTGGAAGGAGGCAGACACGCCTGTGTAATGAGTGATATTCGAACTTGTAGGAGTTTGATTCTGGACGCTGTACGGACGCTACCCTAGTTAAAGTTCTGAATGGAATTAACACACTCAAGCGCCAAATAAACTAATCTAGGCATGCGTATTCAAATACACGAAACATGTAAACAGGCAGAACACGCCACTGCGATCGGTAACGCCTATATTGCAGTTTATCACGATTCAAGTGAGTCTGAACGTGGTGCTATAGTCGGCGCACGAGCGACGGGACACAGCATCTCCGAGGTAGCGACGAAGTGGGGGTTCTCCCGTACTATCATTTCACGAGTCTACCGTGAATATCAAAATCCCGTAAAACATCAGATATCTGACATTGCTGCGACCGGAAAAGGAACCTGCAACAATGCGACCAAAGACGACTGAAGAGAATCGTTCAACGTGACGGAAGTGCAGCCCTTCCCCAAATTGCTCCGGATTTCCATGCTGGGCCATTCAGCGAGACATCATCGATACGGACTTTCGGAGCCGAGGGTCTACTCATGCACCATTGATGACTGCACGACACAAAGCTTTACGCCTCGACTGGGCCATTCAACATCGACATTGGACTGTTGATGAAAGGAAACATGTTGCTTGGTCGGACGAGTCTCGTTTCAAATTGTATCGAGCGGATACAAGTGTACAGGTACGGAGACAACCTCATGAATCCATGGACGCTGCATGTCAGCAGGGGACTGTTTAAGCTGCCGGAGGCTCTGTAGTGGTGTGAGGCACGTGCAGTTGGAGAGATATAGGACCCCTGATAGCGTCCTGTCTGATCACCTCAATCCATTCATGTCCATAGTGCATTCCCACGGCCTTAGACAATTCCAGCAGGACAGTGCGACGTCCCGTACGTCCAGAATTGCTACAGAGTGGCTCCAGGAACACTCTTTTGAGCTTAAACACTTCCAACTTCCAGGCATGAACGTTGCTGAGCATATCTGCGATTCCTCGCAACGTGGTGTTCAGAAGAGATCTCCACCTTCTCCTACTTTTACGGATTTATAGACAGCCTTGGAGGATTCGTGGTGTCAGTTCCCTCGAGCACTACTTCTCACGTTATTCGAATCCATGTGACGTCCTGTTGAGGCACTTCTGCCTGTTCTTGGGGACCCTCACGATATTATGCAGATGTGTTTCTTTGGGTCCTCAGTGTATTTCGAGAGGTCTGAATGTGCTCCAGGGTAATAACAGAACACTTTGTAATAAAGTATTCGTTTATCTTTCATTTTGTATTTATGTGTATTTTATTAACTTGCAATTCTAGCCAATTCATAGACTATTTGAGTACAGGATCACAACTGCAGCGAATTAGCTGCGGGGCATGGAAGCAGACGTGGGTGGCTCGGTCGTGTAGCCACATGGAGCTATTCTTTTTGAACAGAGCCGTGCATAGCCGCAGTACCTGAAGTACGAGTAACCGGAGCTAAAGACGCTACTCGTTTGCTCGTGTGGAATTCTGTTTAGAAGAACCGATAAGTACCCTCACAATAGGGACCAATGATGCAGTTCTTCAAAAGCCACTCGCTGACAGACCAAGGCCGTTGTTTAAAAAAAATTGTGGTAAGGTCTCAGGGGACCAAACTGTTGAGGTCATCGGTCCCTAGGCTTACACACTACTTGATCTAACTTAAACTACGTTACGCTAAGGGCGACAAACACACACAGACACACACACACACACACACACACACACACACACACACACACACACACACGCCCGAGGGAGGACTCGAACCTCCAACGGCGAGAGCCGCGAGGACCGTGACAAGGCGCCTGAGACCGCGCGACTACCCGGCGCCACAGCCGTGTTTATCCACATATATCACCTAGTGAGGGATTTTAGACTGAGCAGTAGTGTATATTCCGAAGATTAATTTACCAATAGTTTGTGAAAATTGCTTCATCCGTCAACAGATCCTGCATAGAAACGCACACCACTTTGCACGTATCGTAAACAGTATACAGAAAAGTGTAACCTACTCTGAAAGCTTTTGTCACGCGGCTTTTCATGGAACTAACATGAAAGGGATGAAATGCGTTGGGATGTGTTCTGAAGACACTCCTTTACCTGACGTCTCTGGCACATTCACGCTGCCACGTAGTGGCCTGTGAATCTCTGCGTTACGCTGTTGAAAGGTTAGTTGCATTTCTCTCATCAGTTGCTTTTGTATTTTGTTGGTGTATTTTATCCCTTAAACTCACAGTTTATTGATTTTTTACAGTCGTCACAAAGACAGATCGAAAGTGTGTGGCGCGATCAGGATACCGTTCAGCGTAAAATCCCACTGCAGCCCTAATCATTTTGCGACAGTCGCCATAAACACAAAGAAAATTGTCCATTCTTCCGAATGTGGCATACATTCTTAACGTCTGGACAGCTATTCGATTTAGTTGATTGGTGGCTGAGAGCAAAGCTCACAAGTCAACACAAGGACTGTACCTGAGTGTGACATTTGTTATTATTATTATTAACTAGCTGCATTACGTATAGTAATACTTTATGTGTTGGTTTACTTAGTTACGACTTTTTTTGTAGACACAAAAAGATATTTTAAGTGTTACACAATTTCTTTTACATTGGCTCCTGCATTAAAATTAGTACAGAGCTTGTTTACCGATTGGTGATTGAAATTCTTACATCTGTAACTTCTAATGAAGAAGTGTTTTAAAAAGAGCTGTCCCGCGTGGAGTGGCCGCACGGTTTGAGGCGCCATGCCACGGATTGCGCGGCCCCTCCCGCCGGAGGTTCGAGTCCTCCCTGGGGCATGGGTGAGTGTGTTGGCCTTAGTTCAAGTAGCGTGTAAGTCTAGGGACCGATGACCTCAGCAGTTGGGTCCCTTAGGAATTCACACACATCTAAAAAGAGCTGTACCAGTTGCATTCTTGTCGTTCTCCAATCTCCCTTTCACTGCTACAATTTTCAGTAGTGCGTTTCCCTGCCTGTCCAAATTCCTACACTGTAGTAACATGTGGTCTACAGCTTGGTTGCCTCGACTACATCTACACGTGGCGGCGTTGGTTATTCTGAATCGATGCTCGTGTCCCGTTAATAGCTGGGAAACTGGAAGAGGTCGCTAATCTTATCGCCAGTCCTTCCTACGGCGTTGGGAAATATTCTTTTGTAATAATTTCTTTTGTAGTCTGTTGCCATTCTTTCTCCCTTTCTTCTAGACCTACATTTCGTGACATTTTGTCCACGAAGGTGTTGGGACGTTTGATATAGTTAGCTTCCTCTTGTAATCTGCATGCCTCTTTTGGCAGCTGGTTTGGGAGTTCATTTCCGAATATGCCTGTGTGAGCTTTAGTCCCTGTAAAATCTAAACCCAATTCTTCTTTTGCAACATTCTGGCACGGTGTTCAGTTAACCGGGAACAAAAAAGATCCTGATGAACATCGCAGCAAAGGTGTCGAAAAGCGTATTAGGTAGAAGGAATCTCAAGAGGAACATTTTGTGTCCAGTATAAGAAAAGGGTGGCGTTGCCTAACACACGCATATTTGCTTTAATGAGTAAAAGGGAAAGCAGATACATATTTTTTACTGCCATACCTTTATGATTCCCATAGAAGGGAGACGGTCGGAGACAGTTCAATCCAGGACGCCTCTATTTTCTGCCAGTTAGATAGGAACAGATCACATCAGATGAGATAAGAAAAAATGGTTCAAATAGCTCTAAGCAGTATGGGACGTAACATCTGAGGTCATCAGTGCCCCAGAACTTAGAACTACTTAACCCTAACTAACGTAAGGCCGGCCGGAGTGGCCGAGGGGTTCTAGGCGCTAGAGTCTGGAACCGCGAGACCGCTACGGTCGCAGGTTCGAATCCTGCCTCTGGCATGGCTGTGTCTGATGTCCTTAAAGTTCTAGGGGACTGATGACCAAAGAAGTTAAGTCCCATAGTGCTCAGAGCCAACTAACCTAAGGACATAACACACATCCATGCCCGAGGCAAGATTCGAACCTGCGACCGTAGCAGCGGTGTGGTTCCGGACTGAAGCGCCTAGAACTGCTCGGCCACAGCGGCCGGCTAGATGATTTCACTCGTGGACAGCAATGATGAGGTGACGATGGACGAGCCACACCGTTTACGTGTTGATAATGTTTGAGAGAGGATTACTGTCTTTTAGCAGGAAAGTTCTGCAGCAATTGACTACATTGATCGCAAGTACGTAATAAGTGTGGTAAGGAGAAACTTGTTCTTGTTTAATATTTCTTATGAAGGCATGAAGCGGTAAGATTTGGCGTAACATATTGACGAAAGGTAGTGTCTGGACGGAGTATCGTAAATGTTCAGATTTTTAAGGATTCTCTCTTGAATTATTTGCATTATACAGTGTAAAGAGAATAACACTGGAAACATCTTGTTTGCGGTTACCGCTGTGTGATTATACATTCGCTACGACTTGTGCATAATCACTGAGTTTCCGTGACAGTAAACTCTTTTAGCGAAGCGAAGTGGAAACTACGTCTTTTGCTTGAGTATCGTGCAGACTCATTTCTTCCGATTGCCTCACCACAAGATTGCACTGGGTCGTTTACTCTCGAAGTAGTGTCGAGGGGCAGACTGCAGAAATACGCTAAGACTCTGTAGACTCTAGAGTATGCGAACCGACTTAAAAGGTTTGTATCGTTTGTAGATTTGGTCACGCCGATAAAAACCAAGGGTATAAGTGCTTCAAATAAGATAATAAAGAAATCGCACACGCAGAAACACGAATAGTACGAACAAAAGATTGCTTGATGTGCTTTCGTGATTATGACAAATACCATGTACTTTCTAGAATGGTGGAGGATGATAACCGTGCCATTTTGAGACAGGAAACACTGGAACAGATTTTCCTCACGGCAGAACCATGAGTTAAATGAACAATAAAATGGACTTGCACGTATTGCGTCTGTCTACACTGTCAGAGTACAGCTTCTTTTTCCACTGCTTTCTATCTGTTCACAAACTTGCCTGCTCTTTACAGTCACCTGTATGGTACACAACCACTTCAAACTATTAACCTCTCAGCACCTAAAAATAACAATGAGTACGCACAAACTAAACATGTCTCAAAGGAACATATGGGTTGGTACAACCCAGTGATCACCGTACTGTACTCACGGGTCACGAGGCCCATTTGTAGTGATATTACAGAGACCGTTACGTTTCGTCCTGGGTGTTATACGAAATAATGAGACGGATTAATCATAATAGCGTTTTGTGCAGAGTAAGTCGTGTACTGTTCAGATGAGACAACTAAATGCCGTAATGTGTCCTGTTGTTCACAACAGCTTTGTATCCGCAAGTAAGGGAAGTGACCCTTGGCTGATAGCTACCCCTTGTGCATACAACACTACTTTGTACGTTGTTAAGTTCAATTCTGATCATATGGTTCACTCTGAAACTACACTCCAGAGGCAGCATTCTAAACAAAACTATCAGTGAAATAAGAATTAGTGTGTTGAAACACTGAGAAGAAAAGCGTTTACTGGGATGCAGTGTGTAGTTTGTAGTCAGTACCATTCGCAAGTGATGCAAATAATTTAGCGCTAGATTTCCGTTAGTTTCGTGTCCAGGCAATATGTTTGTCTTTCGAGGAACGCAGCATCGCCGCTTTCACTCGTTACTTACGAAAATTACACTTCGTGGCTGGTTTCCGAAACGAAATGTCAACACGCAGTCTGCGCATCAGGCTGCCGGGTGGGCCTCCGAGATATTAAAACAATTTATCGAGAATCCAACAGCGTTAACGTGCGTTAAGAATCGATATCACGAAAAACTGAAGAAACATTAATCGGGAATTCCATGTTAACCACTATGCAGAGATACAAGGGGCAACAAATGATAACTAGACAGATGGACAAAAATTAACTAAACTAATCACCATAACTATTAATACATTTATGCTACCGTTGAGACAAAATGGTCGATAACTTGATGGAAAAATGTTTGCGGTTCCCTACGGAACCTTGATTGTATCCGGGCTTGCAAATCGATGACCACACCTTGCCAAGATTGTTTCGACTACGCTGCAGAAGTTTCGCAGGGAAACCGTTACATATCCTACATACAGTAACGATCTCTCCATTTCCATAATTTTGGATCCCTGAAGAAACACATTCGTGGCCCTCGATTTGCTTTGGACCGAGAGGAGCGCGCCTAGGTACAACAATGATTACGTAGGCAACTGCAAACAGTTTCCTATGAAGGCACTGACCGCCTTGTCTCACAATGGGATAAATATATTAACAATTATACGGACTACTTTTGAAATAGTAAACAGTTTACTTACTTTTTCCACGTGCCACGTTTTCATTTGACTGACCGTTATACGTGGGTTGGAAGTTAATAGTGGCAACTACTTATTCACAACCGATACAAAAGAATTACATATTTGTACCTGTTACTGTCCTTCAAAGTAGTCTAGTGTTGTGCAGAACGCGTTGTCAGGTATGTGGAAGGCGTAGTATACCGTCAGCAGAGCCTGTTCTGTTGATGGTGCGAATGGAGCGGTCTACTGCCTGTCGAATCTCTGGAACAGTTCTGAAGCGAATGTGGTTCCTTCATCTTCGGAACCAAATCGAAGTCACAAGGACTTAAGTCTGGGGAGTATGGTGGACGGTACAGTACTTCCCAGTCCCATCAACCGAACAGGGCAGCCACAGCTTGCGCTGTATGCGCCCGCGCATTGTCGTGCAAAATGGTGGGTGGGTTGCACAGAAAGTGCCGCCGCTTCTTAGCAAAGCTGGTCGCAGGTGATTCTCCAAAAACCAACAGTAATACTGTGCACTGACGGTCTGCCGTGGAGGAACGTAATGCGTTAGGGTAACACCATCATAGTCGTACACGAGAATCACCATAACTTTCACCACACTGGGGCTCTGACGCACTTTCGACTTTCGCGGCGACGCATAATGACGCCATTCGTCGGACTGGCGTTTCAATATTGGCTTCGTGGCATTCGCTTCAGAACTGCTCCAGAGATTCGACAGGCAGTAGACCGCTCCATTCGCACCATCAACAGAACAGGCTCTGCTGACGGTATACTACGCCTTCCACATACCTGACAACGCGTCCTACACAACACTAGACTACTTTGGACAGTAACAGGTGCAAACACGTAACTCTTTTGTGTCGGTTATGAATAGATAGTTGCCACTATTTAAGCTCCAACCATCGTAGCTTCGTTCAGGTCTTCACGCATGTTTCGGTGGTACTGACACTAAGTGTGATGTGGAGTGTTCGGAGTTGAAGTCGACATTTTTTCAATACGAATTGCAGGCGTGCTGAAAAAAAGCGCTATTTTTCAATGCAATATTGAACCATGTCGACAGTTATCGTCACCAGTTGGCATTACACCTTCCTCCCTCCCTTCACTTGCTATTCAGAACATGTAGCGGACGAAAGAGAAAGTGTCTGGGATTAACACAGACAGGTGTTTAATATTAAACATGCATGCGCTTTAGTTTGCTAAGGAAGTCTGCATATGCGTTCACAACTATGACACATGGGTGCAACAGTAGGGTGTCTCGGCATTTAACAGAATTGATTCTCTTTGTGAGTGAGCGCCGAGCGTATCGTGAATACCAAGTGGCGGGAGTGACGGTGACAGAGGTGTTCATGTGTCTTTCGTTCAATACAGTTACGCTACACGCAGCGTAACTGCGAATTGTTGAAGAGAATACCGTGTGGTCCCCAGCTTGGTTCAAGGAATGTGAGATCCCTGTTATTCACATATACACAGACTGTTCAAAGAATGCAGGCGCTAAGGAAACAAGATATCCTACTTTCAGTCATCAGCTTCATATACGACAAAAATTTCAGTTCCAAGCAAACATCTCGATTTACCCCACTGAGGCTGTACAATTTTCAAAGCGACTCAGCGTTGCACTAGCCTGACGTGCTCATCCTTCTTAATTCTCTGACTCAAAGATTGTACCCCAAGCGCCATCTAGGACTAACATCTTCTCATAATTAGATATATGTGGTACGAATACTCACAAAGACAAAAGCAAATTACTTCTTGTGGATTAAAACCTATTGGGAGGTCAAAGCAAATGGAAAAGCAGTCGACTTGCTAAACAAGCTGTGCGGAACGAGGCGGCACTAGGCAGAATGTAGACTTTCTCTCACGAAAGGGCGGTCGATACCAAGGAAGTCGCATGGTCTTAGAGTTCGTGGGTCAGAGGAAGTGGACGTGATCAAATCTAGCCACAAATTCTGAACCCACTTGTATCGTGGTTCATTAAAGTACGCGTAAAATGTATCTCTGCGATAAGCAGAACAAATCATCGATCATTTCGACTGCAAATAATTCACTTCCTTGGCTGCTACTGTTACGGACGTACGGAGACCCAGATCGCGTTTCATTCCAGTACTCGAAATATCAAGAAGCCATGTCTGTGTTGCTAACATCCAACAACAACAACAACGCTCCCTACGTCGGCCAGGCACCTCTTACTTGCATTCGAAATAAAAATCTACAACATTATAATTAATGTTTTGTGTTCCGGAAGCATCAAGATGCAACTATCGATGCTACAGTACAACGGACATTGATTAATTAAACCAAAAAAATGCATAGATTATACACTGTCCAGTCAGATTTAACGTGACCACTTGCCAAAAGCGCGCATAACCAGCCACATGTGCTGCGTTGACCGCTGTGAGAGGTGCAAGTAGCTTGACAGCGAGGTTCTGGAATTCTGGGAGGGACAGACAGGGATGTGGAGGAGACGCTGCGCCGACAGCCGCGCCAGGTTTCCAGGTTTAGAACCGACCGTGCGAGTAGCCCGATCGACGGGGTCGCACACATTCTGCGTTGGCTTTAAATGCGGGAGATTTTGTGGTGAGGAGAGTAGGGAAACTCATGCTGGCGCTCTTCTAAACACGGACGTGCAGTGGGTGTATGCTGTGTGACAGGTTGCGTTGTTCTGCTTGTAGATGTCACGGTGCCGACAAGAAACAAACTGCATGTACGTGTGTTGACCCATTGTGCCTTCCATAATGACAAACTCACCCAAGAAGTGCCACGATAATCTTCCAAAGAGCGTAACGCACAGTCAGTTGTTGCAAGGTGTTTGCTTTCGCACATTTCACGCCGTACACTACAACGGCTATCCCTCTGATGGAGCATAAAACGTGACTTATTTGGGAAGGCGACGTCTCGCCTCTCCGTAGACGTGCAGTTGCGGCAAATTCCAGTCTTCGTCGTAGATTCACAGCAGGCAGCACGGTTCCACGACGCGCGCGCCGTCTCCGGAGGCCCGTACACAGCAACGTTCGTACAGGAGGCACTGTTGGCAGACTCTTGTTTCGTCTGGGCGGCCAGCTGCTCAGTAGTTGCACCTCTGTTAAATCCTTGCATACCTCTGCAGCCTTCATTCACCAGTACCATCAATGGCCGCTGGTGCACCAAAGTTGCCTCGGTGCCATTTTTCCGCACGCGGTTTACTTCAAACACATGACGATGCGTACAGGTTACATACTCAGCCGTTTCGGAAATGGTTCTACCCGTGGCCCAAATGCCAATGATCATGTCCTTTTGGACGTCAGATAAGGCGCTCTGTTTCCGCGGTAAAATGACTGCTCGGTATTCCGCGTCCCCCGCCGCTCTTCATATACCGTCCATTCCTAATGCTGTCAGCTGCAGTGTGTGACCGGTGGTCACGTTAGTGGTAGTGGACCGTGTATTTGTAATGTTTTTATTATAAATTGAATGAGCTAAATGGCCGGCCGGAGTGGCCGTGCGGTTCTAGGCGCTACAGTCTGGAACCGAGCGACCGCTACGGTCGCAGGTTCGAATCCTGCCTCGGGCATGGATGTGTGTGATGTCCTTAGGTTAGTTAGGTTTAAGTAGTTGTAAGTTCTAGGGGACTGATGACCACAGATGTTAAGTCCCATAGTGCTCAGAGCGATTTTTTTTACCTAAATGGTGTGTAACGGAGATCAAACAAACTCATTAAAGAAAAAGTCGTACTCTTGGGAGCACACTTCCATCGCGTGTCAGTGATGTTGCCTCACTGAAGTAAGTGTTCGTGATGCTGTTTGGCTGACCTAACGAGGCCATCGCGGTTGCCGTCACTGGGATTCGTAGCGCTTCTCGACAGTAGGAGAAAGTGAAGTGGGCTGGTTTGAGCCAGCCTGGGGCCGTATGCCGTTTATTCCGTGAAGGAATACGAGAGCTGTCCCGATAGCCCCGTCAGGAGTCGCCCCTGATTTCCACGTGTGCGCCGGCTCGCGCGGCGACGCACAGTGGCCCGTGCCTTTGCGTGCGTCACGCCAGCGTGCAGCCGCGTGCCGTGTGGCGCGTGGCGCGTGGCGCGTGTCGCGTGCGTACCAAGCGGCTTGGCGCGGCGTGGCGCGAAAGCGTCTGGCAGACGGGGAGGGCTGGGGCAGGGGCAGAGGCGACCGCGCCGGCGTGGAAGGTAGGGCACGCAGGTGGACTCCGGCGAAGGGAAAAAACATCGACACATGCTGCGGGCGGCGTTTGCATAACGTGGCGGGTGTCTCAGGGGGGGGCTGTGAGATGACGGTCTGCTGTGACGCTGTTCCAAATGTTTCAGCTACTGACAGGATGCCTGCCCTCTCGAGCGGTATTTGCGTCCTCGGGGAATTTTCTTTTATTGGCTTCAGGCCGTCGTCCAAGGCGTATACAGGGTGGTCCATTGATCGTGACCGGGCCAAATATCTCACAAAATAAGCTTCAAACGAAGAAGCTACAAAGAACGAAACTAGTCTAGCTGGAAGAAGGGGGAAACCAGATGGCGCTATGGTTGGCCCGCTAGATGGCGCTACCATAGGTCAAACGGATATAACTGCGTTTTTTTTAAAAACATAGGAACCCCCATTTTTTATTACATATTCGTGTACTACGTAAAGAATTGTGAATGTTTTAGTTGGACCACTTTTTTCGCTTTGTGATAGATGGCGCTGTAACAGTCACAAACGTATAAGTACGTGGTATCACGTAACATTCCGCCAGTGCGGACGGTATTTGCTTCGTGATACATTACCCGTGTTAAAATGGACCATTTAACAATTGCGGGCCGGCCGTTGTGGCCGTGCGGTTCTAGGCGCTGCAGTCCAGAACCGCCAGACCGCTACGGTCGCAGGTTCGAATCCCACCTCGAGCATCGATGTGTATGATGCCTTTAGGTTAGTTACTTTTAAGTAGCTCTAACTTCTAGGCGACTGATGACCTCAGAAGTTAAGCCCCATAGTGCTCAGAGCCATTTGAACCATTTTTGTCTTCCACTGAACAAGTGCACATAGCCCTTAGGGTATGCATGTTTACTAGACTTTTTTCTTGTTTTGGTCCATACTAACACGTTTGACAGTTTCTCAGCGGAGTCCTGGTTCACCTTGTGTATTTCTGAAATTAAAGAAAGTAATTTCCTTGATTCCGTCGACGTGCGACACCCCGTGCTTAGTGTGCAACGGAGTCACAAGAGGGGCTCCGTGTGATGAGTCGGTCTTGGTGAAGACTACAGTCAGGGCAATTTGGTTGGCTAAGTTCCTTGTCTTCAACCCTGTCTTACCAAATCCTAGACAGTTCTCAATCAAATCTATCTCCACTGAGCTCTGACCTTCCTTGAAATGTAAGTGATCTAGCGTTGTCTTAGTAAGACCTATTAAAGGGCTACTTGCGTGTGCGCGACTGGCTATGACTGTGACCGAGAACTCGGATTTTGCCTGCAACCTGCAACGCCCAGCAAGTTAACGGAATAGACACTGTGAGAGACTGACAGCAGTGGCGCGCGATTCGTCACGGATATCTTCAGTCTCAGCGAGACTGCCATCGTCAACAAAATTCTGAGAACACGTATTTCGACAGGTTTTCGGTGCCGTATCAAACATCGAAAATTACCTAATGAGCGTGACTGTAAAATTAGAGAGACTCAGGCAGGCAGACAGACAGACGTTCTTCGTTCGCAGTGAAAGGCGCAGCTGGTGGTTGGCGGGGGATGAGGGGGGGGGGGGGGGGGGGGTTGGAATTACGATGACTCGAACAAGTTCCGACGCCAGCACTCGAGTCAGTGCGGTAAATGATTTGAGAGGTCTTGCACACAAGCTTGTTACAAGTGGGTTACACTTAATAGCTCACAGCAGTCGCACCTTTTCGTATGATTAGTGTTTCGTCGTTCTTACCTAGAAGATAATCAGCATTCACTTGACTTCTGGGGAAAAATACCGCAGATGGTAACACCAAGTTGTTCTCTCTAGCGGCAAATTTCTATCTCATTCATACTGGCCAGTCATGAGGAAGCAGTCCAACACATAAGGGGTCCACAAGTAAACATGTGCAACGTGCTAACACTCTGGCCAAACACGACGAGTTAAACAGCCCGTCCCTTGTACTTGACGCAGCGTAACACTGGCCAGTTCATTGGTTAAGCATATGCCCCAGTACAGGTGATTTCTACCGTATACGAGACCTAGAGAAGTGACACCTTTATCTCAAAACCCGAAACTTTTTTTCTGTTTCACATCTGTCCATTTTCTTCTTTACTTCCACATGCCTCGTCCTCCTCAACACCTTCTTTAGATTGCGGAGTCGTTTATTTCTATAGTGTACGAAAGTTATTCTTTGTCCTGGAAGCTGAACACTCTATCAAACTGTTTGACTACTTACGTGCCCTTTACCCTTTTCCTCATTATCATTTCTCTTTTTCCTCCATGATCGATTACTTTCTTACATTAGACCTTCCGCTTCCGACTTTTCCGTACAAATTTTGAGACATAGGCATACTCTACGTACAAGTCGTATGTCTTCCTTCGATCTCATGCACAGCAGTGATCCGCTGTGATGCTGCAGTAATGTAATGATGTGTCTGAAAGCGCCTTGCAGTGTGGCCGGAGTTGTAGAACTACTGTAGACTACCATAAGTTAGTGTAGACTACGGTAATTTTCCTAGAAGCTTTGGTCAGTTAAGATCATAAGTACGTTACCTGTACGTTACGTGTGTCGCTTACCTCTGGGTCTTAGGTCACTTCGATTGCTTTGTTCGCGTATGCGATCAGCATCTTATTAGATTCCCCTAGAAACCGCAGGCAGTGAACGGTCTAGAAACTGTTCTCCTGTCTGTTATTTAAGAATAAGCAGTATTTACAGTAAAAGTGCAACTGTCAATGTGTAATCTAATGAAGAGACTTCCAACATTGCGATTGTCAGTTCTCTTATGGAGTACTACTCTCCTGTGTGGAATCCTTACCAGACGGGATTAAGGGGGAACATTGAGAAAGCTCAAAGAATTGCTGCACATTTTATGTTATCGAGACACAGGAGACGGAGTGCCACGGACACGATACAGGATTTGGGGTGAAAATCATTAAAACAAACTCGTTTTTCGTTGCAGCGGGATATTCTCACGAAATTTCAATTACCAAGTTTCTTCTCCGAGTGGAAAATATTTTGTGGACACAGCCAACATGAGGAGAAACGATCACCATATTAAAGTACTCTACATCAGAGCTCGCACGGATAGATATAGGTGTTCTTTCCGCACGATGTTCGAGAGTGGAATAACAGAGAATTAGTGCGAAGGTGGTTCGATCAACTCTCTGCCAGCCACTAGTGTGATTTGCAGAGCAGTCGTGTAGATGCAGACGTAACTAAGGTTTTATTCGAAAATTGTTGACTGGTAACGAGAAAAAGAATTTTGTTCCAGTAAAAATAATCATATAGCGCTAGAAAACGCAATTTTCTCAACAAAAAGGTAAAATGAGAAGACAAAGCCGCAAAACAAAAATACATCTAATATCGCTTAAATATTTCATCGAAGACATGTTATTCTACAACTTTGATATCGATCAGTAATAATAGGAAAGTCTTGCCTTTCATCGTGACGAAGAACTTTTTACTGAGTACAAAATAACGATACTGATTATATATATCTTGCTTGCTTGAATACAAATTATTAACACAGTAATACCTTGTCGGAAGTTATCATTATGGCTGTTTTCCTCCAAGAACCTACAGAATATTCCATAAATAATATCTTTCCATGTTCGTGCATGTAAACTGTACTTGCATCAAAAGTAATTGCTTTGGTTACATAAAAGCGCAGAAATTAAGCTGTCAACTAACTTTTGTTTCTTATAAAATGCGATTTATAATCTGTATGGATATAAAATACCCACTGGACTAACACTCAATGATGTGCGATTCTAATTACGTGCAAAACAACCAACCAACCAAACAAACAAAAGAACAGAGAGGTCGTCGGCTCTCATTTTCTGTCTTACACATTCAGTTACGTTTATTTCCCCAGCAGTTCTACCAATCCTACCGGCAATCCAACCATTTACTACGTCATTTATGTAGTGTACGAAAACTACCGAAACGTAGTTTTGGTAGAGAGCAACTCTGGTTGTCGCTATCAACGCAGTGTACTGTGTAGTTTGATGTGGGCGAACGTATTGAGACCCGGTTTGCGTCGTTCCATTAAATTCTACAAGCGCTATAAAATAACATCACTTTAACTTTGGTAGGCACTCAAGGCGGCAAAAATTCGTTAAGACGTGCGCCTTCACAGGATGCGTTGATGTTGTGGAACATGTTACAGCCGTTTGCGCAACAGAGCAACATTACCGGATGCAACCAAATCGCAGCCCCCCACCGAGAGGGCTCACAACTCCTCTTTGAGTGCGTGCTTGGCCACATTACTTACCTTCCCATGCTGTAAACTTGTACTTCTGGTATCCCTTTTCCCTCTGTCTCTCCATTGGATGGTTTTCTTCGTGTAAACCCTGCTTGGACCTGGTTCATGATTTGGAACTTGAGTTTGCACTTCCGGCGTTTTCTACAACTTTCCATTAAATAAGCACATGGTACCCATTATTGAGTCTGACATGCCACCAATTTTCAAAATTCTCTAGAAGTGTGGATTATGCGGTGTGTGCTCCACCTTTGTGCCTTTCCGTCTTTGCACCCTTTCCTTTAGTAAAGCAATACGTCCAAACCCCTCCCACTGTGGGAGTACCTGTGCAGTGCTAGCCTCCTGACCACGCTGGGCTTGCACTGTTCGTGCCTGAGTTGAAAACTTCCCTTGTATGCCAAGGAGTACGTGCCCCATCGTGACTGGGGCAAGTGAACTCTGCGCAACAGGCTACTGGTCAGGTACTCTGAAGAGACGTGGTGGCGCCCGCAGAGAGAGCCCCGTTCAGACTAGGTGGCACCATGGCAGGCGAGCTGCAAATGAAGCGGATGAAGTTGCCTCCTACTGATGGCCGTACAGCCCCAGTCTCTACGGAAGGAAGGTCTTCATGTTCCCTTCCCTGGCTACACCATGGGAGGAACACAGGGCTGAGCAGTAATCAGAGAAGTACTCCCCGCAATGCTTGACTGATGGTGATTCCGTCTTCGCCACAAAGCCCCTATTCTTTGCGGAGAAGACAAGTTCGAGAAAATGGCAGCCATCTCTGAAATGAAAAGTGGGTCAGTTTTGACCAGAACATCATCTACTGATCAGTCAAGGGCGCTGCTCGCTTGTAACAAGCTAGGTGACATACCAGTGACTGTCATTCACAATAACAGACTAAATATGCTACAACCTGCTTTTGGAACCTGTTGATAAGCTACGTGCGAACTTGGAGCGTGAGGTGTACACTTTTTCTGTCGTGTACATAGGGGGCCAAAGGACAATAGTGTCATTACCAGTGCCCTCATTTTGGCCTTTCAGAGCGAATTATTGCCTGAAAAGGTCAGGGTGGTGGTATGTAGATCTGATGTGAAACCGAATGTTCCCTCCCCCCCCCCCCCCCCCCCCCCCCCCCCCCAATGTGGTGCTTCAAGTGTTTGAAATTCAGACACATCTCTTTGTGCTGCAATGCTAGCCTTGTGTTCTTCTCCCCCATCTGAGTCAACTGTGGAATTGCCATTTTCCTTGCTCACCAGATTGCCTTGTTTTCTAGAGAGAGAAGAAAACACAACAATTTCGACAAACTGACTTATGAAGAGGCCAAGAAAAAGTACAAGTGGCTCCACCCGCCATGTCAAATGGTGTCAGATGCTACAGCTACGACGACGTCGCCCCCTTTGGCGACGGTACTCCTGCACATTGCACCTCCTATAGCGGGCCCTCAGGGCTGTTCAACTCCCTAGTGGTTGGGGGCTCCCTTCTTGCTGCTTCCACCACACCTACTTTGGGATCGACAGATTCCTACCTGCCAGGGACATTGGTCCCGACCTTAAAGCCAGATACAAATCACCTCCCTCTGGCTCCTCTCGCCAGGAAGTCTCTGAGGACATTTCTTTCAAAGGTTTCCATTAGTCTACAAATCGTCACCAGCCAGTGGCTAAAGGAGTCACAGGCTGCTGATTTCAGGGCTTCACAATCATCGAAATCCTCAAGGAAGAGAAAAGGAAGAAGAAGTCCTCCAAGAAGAATGACATTCCGGTGGCACCACACCGTTGGGTGTCTTGCGGAGTATGAATGTAGATGTAGATCATCAGATCGCGCCTGTTCCACACCTGTTACCGAGATGAAGATTTCAGCGGCCCTTGAAGCGTCAGTTCATACCACACAATGGAACCCAAAACTTACGTGTATTGAGGCCATAACCTCTCAACCACTGGCAGCAGGTGAACCTGTCTCCTTGATCCCTTCATGGTCTCACAGTACATTGACAACATCATTCTCCAGTGTAACTGTAGTGGTTTATTCCACCACCTGTCTCAGTTATGACATCTTTTAATCAATTCTTCTGCCTTCTGCATTGCCCTTCACGAGACTTTGTTTCCAGCGATGTGGACCCTTGGCCTTCATGGATACCGGTGATATTATGAGAATCATGGTACATCTGGCGGAGTTTGCCTCTTAATATTCCTTTGGGGGCTGTAGCTGTTTGGATAAGGGCATTTAAAGACACCGCCATCTGCAACGTTTACCTCCTCCTTGATGGGGAAGTGTTACCGAACACATTATTTGCATTGGCTTATCACCTTCGCCCACCTTTCCTAATCTTGGGTGATTTCAATGCTCAGAGCCCTTGTGGGATGGAACCACAATTACTGGCCGTGGTAAGGGCCTCAGATACTTACAGGCACAACGTGACCTTTGTCTCTTGAATGCTCATGCTCCCACACACTTCAGTGTGATACACAGAACTTTCTCAGCCATTGACCTTTCCATCTGCCATCTGCAACCCTTGTCGTCTCCCATCCATCCACTGGAGTGTCCTCAGTAACCTCTGTGGTATTTACCACTTTCTGATCTTCCTGTCCCTCCCTCAGCACCACTACCCTGGACAGCTGCCCATTGCAACAGTGCTGACTGAGGTGATTTTACCTCTGCTGTCGCCCTTGGCTCCCCACCACATGGAAACACCAATGAGGTGGTCCAGCAGCTGATTTAGTCATCCCCTTTTCCTTGGACCAACTTCATTGGATGACAGTACAATGATGGTCATCAGAAATCAGAGGTCATCAGAGATTGTAGGTGGGCTCTCCAACATCTTAAGGGGCACCCATTGATGGAGCGCATCTTTGCCTTTGCGTGGATTTGTGCCTGGGTCTGCCACCTCATAAAACAATGGAAGTGAGAATGCTGGGAACAATATGTTTCAACCATCAGAACATATACCTCTCCTTTGCAGGTTTAGGCTAAGAGTACATGTCTCAAGGGATACCAGACTGCAGCAGGTATATCTGGTATTACCTAGAATGGGGCTATCTACACTGACCCAGATGCCATCACCATTTACTCTACATTATGCTCAAGCCTCAGCATCTGAAAATTAACAATGTGCCTTTCATGTCCTAAAACAGTGGGTGGAGTGAAAGCAATTAATTTTTACTACAAGCCATCTGGAGCTATATAATGTTCCATTCAGTGAGTGGGAATTAGTAAGTGTCCTAGTGCACTATCCTGATACAGCCCCATGGCCAGACAGCATCCACAACCAAATGATCAAGCACCTATCGATGGATTGTCAGCGTCATATCCTTGACCTATTTAAAAGCAGCTAGAGTGAGTGGGACTCCACTGCATTCGCGAGAAAGCATCATCATCCCAGTAGTGAAACTGGGTATCATCCTCTAGGTTGGATATTTATCGCCCAGTGAGCCTCACAAATGTTCTCTGTAATTTGCTTGAATGCGTGGTGGGCCAGTGCCTGCTTAGGCTCCTTGAGCCTTGGGGTCTTCTGGTTCCATCCCAGACTGGTTTTCTCCAGGGCTGTTCCACTACTGATAATCTGGTTTACCTGTTGTCTGCCATCCTTTTACCTGATGGCAACACCTTCTAGCTGTCTTCTTCAACTTGTAAAAGTCTTATGACACCACATGACGACAGCTGTCTTCTTCAACATGCAAGTCTTATGACACCATATGGCGACACCACGTCCTTGCTACCTTATATGGTTGGTGTCTCTGGGGTCCATTCCCAATTTTTATCCACTGTACTTTCCAGGTTTGAGTTGGTGCTTCCCACAGTACCCCCACCCCTATCCAAGAGAACAGTGCCCCACAGGGCTCAGTACTGAGTGCTCTCTTTCTAGTAGCCATCAACGATCTAGCAGCAGTTTTGGGGTCCTGTGTATCACACTCCTTGTGTGTTGACGACATTTACCTCTACTATTGCTCACCTAGTGTGGATGTTGCTGAATGTTCACTGCAAGGTAACATACAAAAGTTACAGGGGTGGGCCCTCATCCATGGCTTTTGGTTTTTGGCCACCAAGACTTGTGTTCGTTCACAACCAGAACTTTGAATCGACAACTAACTACTCAGTGTGGTGAAGACTTATCACTTTTGAGGACTGGTCTTTGAGTCTCGGTTGACATGGATTCCTCAACTTCACGAGCTCAAGCAAAAATGGTGGCTGCACCTTAATACACTTTGCACCTGAGTAACACCAGCTGGGGTCCAGATTCACTACCCTTCTGCAGCTTTTCAAAGCTGTTATACAATCCCATCTTGATTACAGAAGTCTGGCATATGGTTCGGCATCACTATGAGCATTGCACATACTGAATCCAATACACCACTGTGGGTTCAACATCTGACAGGAGTCTTTCATACTAGCCCTGTGAACAGCTTCCTCATGCAGGCTGGGGTCCCTTGATTGTGGATCAGGCACCAACAACTGCTTGTCATTTATGCTACCCACATTTGCTGTTCCCCTAAGCATCCAAACTATCATCTCCTCTTTCCAAACATGGAAATCCATCTCCAGATCAGGAATTACGGCTGAAATCTGCATCTGGTGCATCCTCTCTGAGCTTCAGTTGTAACGCCTTCCACCCCTGCTCTGGGCCCACTCGGTCCCTAGGCCACAGCTTCGTTTTGACCTCTCACACGGTCTAAAAGACTCGACTCGTCTCAAAGCCCTCTCCATCCTCGGTGCATCCTGAGGTTCAGACGTAGTCTATACTGGTGGCTGGGTGGTTGCTGGTCCTGTAGGATTTACTTATAGACACACGCAAGATATACTGAACTGTGCTCCTTGGCAGATGGCTCTTGTGTTTTCACTGCAGAGTTGGCAACCATGCTCTTACAACATGTTTGACTACTTCACCTCAATAGATGCCCACTGCTTTCCCTTCGCCGCCAATCCTAACACTTTAACTGTCTTCCCCCTTCCCACTCAGTGTATTCGACTTGTTAGTCTTCTGTCTCTCTGTGGCTCTCTTGCCCTGCCCATGTTGCTAGTCTTTGCTAGGTAATTTCTGAGTGGGGTACCTCTAGTAAGTGGTGGGGGCTGGGGGATATATGCCCCTCATTGGACTCAGCTTTTTGGGAGCTACTCCCTGAATGGGGCACCTTGCCTGCCCTTCTTCGTTTGTCTCCCTTCACTCTTTTTATCCTGTCTCGCCTTCTTTGACTTCTGGTAGACCTTCGAGTCTTCTTCCCCTGTGTTTTGTGCAATAGGCTATGTCTGATCTACAGTCCTGTAGACTAGTCTGCAGAAAAGGGGCTGAAGACCTAGTAGTTTGGTCCCTTTAATCATTGAACCAACCAACCAAGTCCCAAATAGATCGCAATATCTGAATAGTATAATGCGTTCCTCTGTGGTCACCAGAAGGACGTCATTGGAGACTGAGCATAAGCTCGGATACGTGATGGAATCCTGCCATGCCCTTGTCTTAATGAGGCATCCCGCCATTTGTCCTCCGTATAAAAGGGTAAACCGAATGTGTATGGTCACACGAGAACCAAAATCGCTTTTCACTCGCGTAATCGTCCGATACGTAGGTCGGTGGAAGCGCCACAGGGCAATGTTTTGTCGTAGGGTACACAACCTCGCTCACAAAGATGATATCAGTGCCGGTTTCGACGTGTTACCAAGTCGTCGTGAGATGGTTTTCATAAAAAGAGAGAAAAAAACGAAGGGTAGTAACGCACCAGGCCGGCCGGGGTGGCCGAGTGGTTCTAGGCGCTGAACTCAGGAACTGCACGACTGCTGCGGTTGTAGGTTCGAATCCTGCCTGGGGCACGGATGTGTGTGATGTCCTTAGATTAGTTATTTTTAAGTAGTTGTAAGTTCTAGCGCACTGATGACCTCAGATGTTAAGTCCCATAGTGCTCAGAGCCATTTTGGGTATCATACCAGGATAGTAAACTGCAGTCTTATTGGACATTGGACACTTCGCAGTTATCAGCCATAATGCTTTGTAAAATGACATTTTGAGGCCAAAATGTGACCCATCATGTATTGTGAAAAATGATAGGATTATATGAATGTGTGGTGTCTGTTGTTTCGCACATGTCTAAAAAGACAGACACCTCCTATTCATACAATGGATTCGCCTCTGCGGTAAATTAATCCACTACGTTCAGCGCTGAGGGACAACGGCGTCCGACCTCAGAGTAGAGAGCAGGGGGGACATGGACGGTGACTCTAGGGAGGGTAGGAGGGTCGGTAGACCGGGGAGCGCACCGAGAAGGGCGGCGCGTCTGCGACAAACACTGTGTGTCCGGGTGGCGCAGTGGCTAACTCAGCTGCCTAGAACGCAGCAGATCCCGATGCGGCACACATTTTCGCTCGTCGTTGCTTTTTGCGAGAAAAAATCCCTATGCAGTTGGTATCATTATTTACTTCCCCTCCCCTCCCCTCCCTTCCTTTTCCTTTCTCCCCCTCCACCTTCATTTACATAATAAAAATGTAGAATATAGTAAGAGACACACATCAACACATTGTGAAATATTAGCACTTTACTGCTCTGATCAACCGATGAAATGATTTGCTGTCAAATGCTCACGGAGTTGTGGCACGACAAATTATCTGGAAAAACACTTCGTGCATTAAAAATTACGCTTGCAGACACTCACTATTTTAGTGCACTGAGAAAATTCGTATTATGGCTTCAGGATGTCATCGCCTCTGGCGTTATTTCTGCTCTAACACTTGCTAGTTGAATCGAATAAGGTGAGTAGAAATAATTATGTTTATTTTAATATTATAACGTCAGTTCCCAATACGATTGCAAGATGACGTATTTTATAGTTCATATTTATTTATAGTGCATAATTTTATAAGAATCTGAAAGTGATATCGTTATATTATTTGGTAGGAACAGAGTACACTGAAAATGGTTTTTACATTAATACAGTGGTAAATTACTGCCCTGTTAATCAAATAGATGTGTAGTAATTATTGTAGTTTTAAACAGATTGTCGGTACATGATCACGTGAACTAATATAAAACTTCGACTCTTCCTGTGTACTTAACGGCGTTACGTAGTAGTGAGAAATGAAAAGACGTATATTCCGTATAAAGAAATGAATATAAGCGCATCGCGTTTACGCTGCACCTCGTCGCAGCTGTAAGCCGCCCACACTTTTAAAGCGTACGGGTCCGAGAGATATTGAGTCAGCAGCGTGCCTGGTACCCCCGCAAAACCGAGAGATGGATTTGCATCTTATAATATTTTAAAATTAAAAAAAATCATACATGAGAGTATCAGCCAGTATTCATACTGCCATCCGAGGACGTACAGAACGTGTGCGGGGGGGGGGGGGGGGGGGGGGGCTTCAGGACAAAATTCCATCAGTGGAGGACGACTGAATGACCGTTATAATCCAGACAGGAAAGTAAGCCTATAAATGGGGTATACAGGAGGCAGAACTGTGTCCATGTGTCCGTCATGGCTGCTAACGGGGTCCATTGGAATTGCTAATAGGGGGGAAAGTTGCTCTGAAGCTTCTGCGATCTATTGCGCCGACTGTGTCAGCCTTTGACCTGGCTGGTGAGAGTGAAGCCTACCAGCAATTGACTGACTTCACTTTTTTTGTTTTATGTAACTCGTTTAAGACACCGTATCGAAGAAAATGTCGTAACTGTTTGCTCTCCCGTCTGATGAAAGTTGATCGAAATCCCGTAACACGGTGGTGGGAATTAGCCTTAACAGTGTGGAAAAAAACGACACAATTGGAATGAGCTTTCAGAACGTAGTTTGTTCAGTTGAGGAGCCGTTGAAGTACGTTTTAGACTGACAAGATACATAACAGAATGCCGAGTCTCAACTTCACCTCTATTCTGAAACAGTTCACGTAGATGCAGTATGGAAGACATCCCTGAAACTGTATAACTATTTGAGCAGATAACGTCACTGCTCGCACCACACTGAAGACACTTGTGGTCGACGAGAAGACGTCGTACGCTTTGCCTGGATTGCTTAACAATACTCAGTCTACAACTAGAATAGTGAAGCTAACATCATCGTTCGGGACGACAGTTTGAGAATGACAGTTCGACTTCAGGCATTTTGTGCACCATCGTTAAACACCGTGGTAGATACTCGTTAACAAGTAAACGAAACGTTGACCATTTAAACGCTACCTGTTTATCAGAGAAAAATAACTTTATCTGACGGCGTAGAATAATTGAAAGTAAATGTATGGAACCGACTCACAGTAAATCACAAAGAATGGCTGATTGCCAGACAACCAGAATTAGTAAAAATTATACACGTTACAGAATTGTGTGAAGAGCTAAATCGGCAAATAAATTTATTGTAAGATTTGTTCAACACTTTTTCTAACAGTTACGTACACTGGCTTTAACGACAAGTCGCATGTTTCATTTTGAGTGTTAGAGGACGACTCTGGAATCGGAAATGTCAGACGGCGAGGCTCAAGTCGTGGTAAACGAATGGTGCTTTTGTGATGGAGCATAAAGCAGTCGCCATGGGTTCGGTGTGCGGCGAAGGAACGCGGTGACGTCATGCGCTCTCTTTCTTGGCGGCTGTTCTGGAATGTAACGCTCGCTCACACTTGCGACGCCAACAATCCTCAAGTCACGGTTCCAGATCATCTGTGGCTTTGCCGGAAAATTCTTTTTCGCCTACAGAGCACAATGGTTGAAGCGCGAAATACGAATTCGCGGCGGGCAGGAAATGGAATGGCGTCAGTCAGTGGTGACGTCTCTTTGGTAGCTGCCAGCTTCAGTCAGCAGGCAACAAAGAACCAAGTCGTGTCAGAGACTACGAAAGCATAGACTTGGTGCGGAAATCGAGTTTCTGAGTCTCCGCAATGTATTGAGATTTTAGACACAGTAAACAGTGCTTTTCCTGGTAGCTGAAGTTGTCAGCAATTAGTAAACAACGTCTCTGGAGATTAACAGACTTCACATTCGGGAGGACGACGGTTCAGTCCCGCGTCCGGCCATCCTGATTTAGGTTTTCCGTGATTTCCCTAAATCGCCCCAGGCAAATGCCGGGATGGTTCCTTTCAAAGGGCACGGCCGACTTCCTTCCCCATCCTTCCCTAATCCGATGAGACCGATGACCTCGCTGTCTGGTCTCCTTCCCCAAAACAACCAACCATTATCAGATTTCAATCGATTCTACTAATCCCGTCACCCACGTCAGAGAAGGTCTTTTTAGAGTGTGTGCCCAGTAACTTACGCTTACAAATATAATCTTCTTCATATACGTTACACAAGGGGTGGCAGAATCATCTCCATTGATTATGTAAGTAGGCGTCACACAAGGGGTGGCAGAATCATCTCCATTGATTATGAAGATAGGCGTTACACGTTGTTTAACTTGTACTGGGCAGATATTTAGAAAAACATGTCACAAGCACAGAGGTTTTTGATGAGACATGTATGATTAGCGTTTAAGTTTGATAGTCTATTGCCTTCGATCAAAAACAGATCCGTGATCAATTCCAGGCCGGACACATACTTTTAGGTTGCCGTAAATGTTCAAAAGTTTTCCTCGTATTTTTTTTTTTCTTCACGGCTCTGCCGTTCTCCACCATCTTCTTCCCATCGTCACTTTGTTGGTTGTCGCTTTAGGTCGCAAAACAGCTGCGGTCATAAGCGCCATTTCCCTCATCAGTAGTAAGCAACGCTAACCGAGCTACTGCGTGTGAATTATTTTCCAGGAGCAACATCGATGTGATAAATACGTGGCGACTAACGAAAATTTGTAAAAAGCCAAGACTCGAATGCAGATATATAGCTTTTTGCAAGCAGTCCCCCTTATCCATTCTATAAAAACATGAATAAACTTTGTTTGTCGCTTGTGTATTCCTGTTAATTCGATGTCGAGAGACGACACAGATTTAGTCTCTACTGACTGCATACATTTCATTTTAGTGATTTCAATCAATTGCAATGAACCCCTTGAGAATGTGACCCACGATCCTGCTTTATGTGCGTTCCTCTGATGGACCGCTGCGCGGTGTACACACAGGTCTGAGGCGCGTTGCCACGGTTCGCGCGGCTCTCCCTGTCGGACGTGCGAGTCCTCCCTCGGGCAAGGCTGTTTGTGTTGTCCTCAGCCTAAGTTAGTTTACGTTAGATTAAGCAGTGAGAAAGCCAAGGGACCAGTGACCTCAGCAGTCTGGTCCCATAAAATTCCAAAATTTCTGATGGACCGGAATGGCGAGCCATGTTTGTTTGTTCGCAAGCAAGGGGAGGAACCATCAGCAACACTGTGAGTCCTCAGAGGGTGCTCAGGTAGCCTAACGATTAAGACGAGTTCCAGGTTCGACTCTTACCGTCTTGTTAACCAGACACTGCTTTTCATTGATGATGACATTTTCATTCAATTAATCCCCGTAGGTTTTGTGCCAGTGTAATTAATTCAGTTGGCTACCGTGTAGAAGCAGCTTACGAATATTTACTAATGACACTGGAAACCACTTCCGCTTTCGAGGCAGTGTTTCGTGTGAGGATGGCTAAAGGCTGAGGCGTGTAATCGGCGACTTCGCTGCCAGCAAGTGAAGGCACCACGGTCGAGCAGTGGTCAGCTGGTCGTGTGGTCGTGAAAGTGGCGCTCTGGTTCCCGCAGACAAGGGGCGAGGTAGGTGCCTGGGACGCGGTGAATATCGCACGCGGCTTTCTCGCGAGGGTCAGCGGAGAAAGTGCTCCGATCCGGTCGCTCCGCCGCCACAGGCGTCCGGCAAACCCGTCCCTGAGCAGCGAGGCGCGGCCGTCCAAGCTCACGTATACAGCCCGGGTCTGCGGAGTGGGAAAAAACTGAAGGAGACAGTCCCCGAGAGGACAAGGCGCAAAAAAGACCATGTGGACGTATGGCCGGAAATGCGTTCCAACGGAGATGCGTCCACTTGAAGATGAAGGTAAAGATCATTGACAATGTAGGTTTCCGTTACTGAAAGCACAAATGAGAACACATCAGGCATGTGGGAATGTTGTATCCGCAGTAGTGTCTTAGCTCTAGAGTGAAGAGGAGAATGAGCTGCATGCGGGCACACTTCGCTGTGGCTCAATCTGCTTAAATGGGAAAGAAAGAAAGAAAAGAGAAAGCACACGTTTCTAATATGTATGAGACTTGGATATAATTCCTAATCTCCTTTTCTCCTTGGCCTCTCTATGCCTCCCCTCCTTCTTTCTTTGCCTATCACCTGCTCCCTCTCTCTGTCCTTCTCTTCCACTCCCTCACCATCGATCTCCTGCTGCCCTCTCTCTCTCTCTCTCTCTCTCTCTCTCTCTCTCTACTTCCTCCTTCTCGTTTTCTATGTCCATTTCCTCCCACTCCTCTGTCCATTTCCTCTGTCCTCTTTCCCTGACCTTTGCGCTTTGTTTATTGTTATTGCATATTCAGATTCTGTAGTAGTATTCTAATCATGAACCAATAAACCATAAGTACAACTTTGTTATTCGCTGACAATTATATATATGTATTAAAAAGTGTATTGACTGTATAAGTCCAAACGTTTGTTACATTATCATGTAAAAACATGCAGTCAGTCGTAAAGGTACATCATGAGATTCTTGGAAACAATATTTTCCCTTTATGTGTTACATATACTTCATATATGTATTAAAATAAACATATGTTAAAGAATTGGGCACGTAAAAACACGTCCGTATTGGAATTCAACGTTGTCAAAATTTCAAAGCAACCGGTCAAGCACTTTCACAGATAAACGATTTTGAACAAACCAGCATTTACATTTTCAAACGTTTCTCCCTTCTATTACTTATATAGTACATGTTTAACAGATAGTGTTCCAGTATATAAAAACACTTAAATATTCGAATGCAAAGTTGTGTCAAAATTTGAAAGCAATTCATGAAGATCTTCCGGAGTTTCGTCAGTCTGCGATTTTTATTTATATCGATTTTTGGGAACTGGAACAAATTGGGAAGGCTGCAAAATTGGCGAAGGTGGCAGAGAAAGCAACAGTATGGTGGTCTCTTCCTTCTTCTGCAAGAGCGAAGGAGTGTAAAGCTCATAGCAAGATACTGCCCATGTTACGTACTGCCATGCACCTTTTTTTCTCGATCTTGAAAGGTTTATGAAACACTAGAAACGTCCTCGATTCGTGAACGTGCTGTGAGCTACAGTTACGTTGCGCCTGTGGAGCAGTGAATGTAACGCCAGGAGTAGAGGCACGAACGTAAAGATTGTGGCAGGCTGCGTCTCTGCCGGGCGGCACGGCCATGACAGTGTTGGCGGGGATCCCTGCTCCGCTGGCCGCCACGGCGGTCAAGGGCGCCAGCGAGCCAGCGTCCCACCACTGTGCGTTCTGCAGGAGGACTGCACCACTGAAGCCGGGGTGTGGCAGGGCAAGTTAATGGTAGCGAGCTTCTGGGAACCTGGCACTAGGCCGAGAGGAGCTTCATCTAGGTATGTTACGTGGGGTAGTCGAACATAACCAAGAAAACTGTAAGTCCTCTAGATACTGTGTAGAGAGACAGTGTAAGGGATCCGTGATCCCACGAACATAGATGCTAGTATCCGACGCTCGGGTCGATAGCAGACAGGAGTCGATTGTCGAGCGCTGCAGAAGGCAGTGAGACGAGCGTCGGGTGCAGAGCAGCACTGGACTATGTCGCGTGACCAGTAGTGTGGGAGAGACGGGCAAGAATGGTGGTCGAGTGAGCTGTAAACGGTGAAAGTCACCGGAGTATGACGAGTGAGCGCGTCTCCCTGATCGTCGTGGGGTTGACCCTCACTAATACCGATTCGCGAGTGATATGAAACAGAGAGTGACAAGTGCCGGATTACGTGTTCCACGTCAACCGCGTCGGCCAGCAACAACCATGGATTGCAGTGAGGATTGTTGTGAATGTTAACCATCAGCATTGCGTGTGACGAAGCACTGAAAATAAGCCATCAATAAAAAGATATAACTGTAATTAGACGTGTAAGTCGAAGGTAGCAACTGTCTCAGAATTTGTGTGTTCGTAGAAAATACAATACAGTTTGTACATCGCAACCTTTGTCGTCCTTAATAATAGACTTTCAATCATTCGACTAACAGGCGCACTCTGTTGAAATACCTCCGAAACCACAGCAGAAAAACCGATAGCCTTTCCTCCATTAACCACACGGTCATATATAATCATAATAATTAACTGCTTGGCGGCTCCAGTAAATCATGCAAAACCCAGTAAAGGAATTAAACGGGGGTGTTTCAACAGAAAGAGAAAAGAAGAGAGAGAGCTTTATTTTATTTTTTCGTTGAGTTCATCACATCTTCTTTCATTTGTGATTTATTGGATTGCTGCATAAGTTCGTAGCGTCTCTAAGTTCTAATAAACACAACAGATAGACATAGCAGAGACTTTAGGCATCAATAATATATTCTCCTTCAGTATTTGCATGTCTGCCAATGCTGTGGTAACTTTCCGTTTCCGTGACTGTGTAAATCAGGTGGTTTTGAAGCGAAGAACTCGTCGAGCAGTGTTCGGAGCGCATTTTCATCCTGAAAGAGAGAGTTCACTGAAGCTTGTTCGACGGAGAGCGGGAAAGGTGAAAATCCGAGGGCGCAAGATCAAGTGAATAAGATAGGCTCGGAATGACTTCCCAACGCAACTCCTGTACAGTGTTTTTTTTTTTTTTAGCGCGTTCGCGGAATGGCCTCACTTCGCACACTCTTCCTAATCGTTATTCTTGGATTGCGTCTGCCAGACGTTGTAGTTGTTGTCGATAAATTTCAGCAGCGATGGTTATATCTCGGGGAAGCAATTCCACCAGATGCATATCTTTATCTTTTATTGGTTTCGCTCAGGTCTTTGTAGGAGGAGTTGCTGCTTTCTTTGTGCTCATCCATTCCTTATGTTAGCATGAAGACGTCATTTCTCGTCACCAGTGACGATACAAAATAGAAATGGTCGACGTTGTTCACGAGTCAACTGATGCTGAGCAACTACGAATGCACTTATGGCCACCCGCTGATTTTTGTGATTTTGGCTTAGAGCATGTGGTACACATACACCCCATTTTTGAACCTACCTCATTCCACGCAAAAGTCGCACGATGAAGGGATACTAACATTTCATCACATTTTCCAATTTTCGAGTAAAGTGATGTGGATCTTTGTGGATTAATGCGTTTAAGCGATCTTCATCAATCCTCGAAGATCTTCCTGAACATGGAGTGTCACTGATGTCTAAACTATCTTCCGTGAAACGAGAAAACCATTTTCTTGCCATGCTTTCTGCAAAGGCATTACCGTATACATGTGCGCCTCCGTAGCGCAGCGGTAGCGTTATCACCTACCACGCAAGGTGGTCCGGGTTCGATTCCGGCACAGACTGGATGTTGTGTGTCCATCATCACTACACGCAAGTCGTCGAAGTCGCGTCAACTTTCAACACGGCGGCCGAACCCCAAAGGTGATATCCCGGCCAGTAAATGCCATACGATCATTTCATTTTTACCCTAAGCATGACACAAATGTTTCTAGCTGCCTCATTTGCTGTCACCCCTGTATTGCACTCAAACAGAAGAATGTGTGGGAAATGTTCCGATTTTTCACTTGGCTCAGCTCCAATCGCTATCTCCGAATGAGAAACTCAAATAGAAACAATGAGCTACAAATAAGAAATGGAAATTGGTAAATAAACCCATAGCGACGTGAATAAAAACAAGTAAAACAAAAACGCTTCGAACTTATGCACCAACCTTATATTTTCGCCTCTTCCACCGATACTCATTTCCAAAGAATCACTATTTCAGCGAAAATGTCGCTTTTGGCTGACTTATCTAAGCACTGCATGAGCACAACTACTTGCAATTATAGTTGTGGGGTAAAACTCGTATCTTATTACACTTATAGCGTAATCCGTTGGCCTGGGAGGGAAAAAAATTAACACAGAGGTAGCCGTTTATGAAGAATCTGTACCAAAATGCACTATGTTTTTCTTGCTTCGTTACTTTGAAATTTAACTTTTTTTTTTTTAAATTTGTGGTAAGTTCTGTGGGACCAAACTGCTGAGGTCATCGGTCTCTAGGCTTACACACTACTTAACCTAACGTAAACTAACTTACACTAAGGACAACACACACCCACGCCCAAGGGAGGACTCCAAACTCCGACGAGGGGTGACGCACGAACCGTGGCAAGGCGGCACAGCCCGCCGGCTACCCCGCGCGGCGAAATTTAACGTCGTTTAAATAACTCCAAAATGTTTTACAACGCAGTCTCTCTGTGGATAATAAACTAGTTGACTTGGTGAAACTTGAGGACGAATGACAATTACCTGTCACTGAGAAATGTGTGTAGAAGTCTGTTAGTTATTCAACGATTTTCTGTGAAACGACCCCACTGCGGGTTCGTGGGTAAGAATAGGTCCGCGGTATTCCTGCCTGTCGTAAGAGGCGACTAAAAGGAGTCTCAACCTTTTTGGCCTCATATGATGGTCCCCTCTCGGGTTTGACCTCCATCTTTCTAAATTGTTCCGAAGAGCGAGACACTTGGGGAAGGGCGCCTTACATGGTGCACAGTATCTGTCGTGCATTGAGACATTTAGCCGGCTTTCTCGTCGTTGCAATGATGTCCCGCTCGTTTCCCATCTCTTGGGCGAGGATACGTCCCTGGGTGCCATTACCACGCTGCACTGTGCAGTGTTGCTTTTCGCTGCGACGACGACCTTATACATTTTTGCACCTAAGATCCAGCACGCTAGCCAGTCCGTTGTGGTGGGACTGCTATGTACCCTGTTGGTTGTAGCCCCCTGACAACACAGGGATCGCTCTACTGATGCCTGCGCCGTTTACTCCCCATGTATACCAAGGAGTAGATGCCCATCTCCCTGGGGCATCAGGACTCCCGGCAATGGCCATCCTGCCAGGTGGCTCTTGCTGTGGCTGGGTGGCGCCCGTGGGGAGGGCCCTCGGTCGGAGTAGATGGCATCAGGGCAGATGTCCCGCAATGAAGCGTGATACATCATCTCTTGCTGGCGGCCAGCCACCAGCAGTCTCTAAGCGTTCAAGAGCTCATTTTAAAGCTAACGTTTATGACTCCAAATCGTTCCCATCCCTGGCCACACCATGGGAGGAACGAAAGGCAATGAATGATAGTGACATGTATTCGCCCAGGTATCTCGTCTGTACCAGATCTGATGGGGAATCCTTCGTATCCATGAAGCCTCAGTTCTTTGTAGAGCATTTGGAGGACAAGTTTGGGGAGGTGGAGGGCTTGTCTAAAATGAGCTCTGGGTCAGTTTTGATAAAAACAGCATCCTCCGCCCAGTCACGCAGGTTGCTTGCTTGTGACAAGTTGGGGGATGTTAACGTTACCATCACACCACATAAGAGTTTAAATATGGTCCAGGGTGTTATTTTCCATAGGGACCTACTTCTGCAGTCTGATGACGAGCTGCGCGCCAACTTAGAGCGTAGAGGTGTTCATTTCGTCCGGCGCGTTCATCGGGGTCCGAGGGACAGTCAGGTTGCTACCGGTGCCTTCATCTTGGCCTTCGAGGGTGATACATTACCGGAGAAGGTCAAGGTGATGGTCTACCGTTGTGATGTCAAGCCCTATATACCTCCCCCGATACGGTACTTTAAGTGCTGGAAGCTCGGCCATATGTCTTCCCGCTGTACTTCCAGCCTCACATGTCGAGATTGCAGACGCCCATCTCATCCCGATACTTCATGTGCTCCACCTTCCACCTGTGTCAACTGTGGAGAGCCTCATTCACCTTGCTCGCCAGACTGCAGGATCTTACAGAAAGAACGCAAAATCATGGAATATAAGACCCTGGACCGACTGTCTTACACTGAGGCTAAGCGGAAATTTGAACGGCTATATCCCGTGCGCATGATGTCATCTTATGCCTCCACTGTCACTCCTACTCCAGCTCCTTTAGCTGCACCACAGACAGTCAGCTCTCAGCGTCAGAGGACCTCACCTGCCCCCTTGACGATGGGGGCCCCTTCTCTTGCTGTTGCTCCCACACCATCTACCTCGGGAGCAGCACCCACTAAACCACCGGGGACACCAGTCCCCACTGCTAAGCCGGAGAAGCGTAAGTCTTCTTCGGCTTCTCTCGCTTGGACGGGATCCCTTGGGTCACTCCCTTCCCAGGTTCCTACCAGCGGCACAGCAGACACCCACCAGTGGCTGAAGAAGCCACAGGTCTCTGGTCGTCGAGCTTCGCGATCACCTTCGGTTCCGGAGACTGACGCCAATCAGCCCTCTCAACGTCGGCAACCGAAGGAACAGCGAGACAAAACGACACTGAAGCCTCGTAAGACCAAGACACCTGCGATGGCTCCTACTCCACCTCAACCTTCCAGCTCTGCGTCTGAGGACGAGGTGGAGATTCTGGCGTCCGCTGAGGACCTCGATCTCGCCGGTCCCTCAGACGCCATGGAAAGCACTATCACATGTGCTAAATCAGAGGCAGCAGGTGACCCAGCGGCGTAATCTGCCTTCCCAGTCCCGTCACGCCTTTCTCGGCCATGGACAACATCCTCCAGTGGAACTGCAGCGGTTTCTTCCACCATCTAGCTGCGCTGCGCCAACTTATCAGCCTTCACCCTTTCCTCTACATTGCTCTGCAGGAAACTTGATTTCCGGCAATGCGAACCCCCGCCCTCCGTGGCTATCGGTGTTATTATAAGAACCGGGCAGCTTATGAAAGGGTGTCTGGTGGCGTCTGCATATATGTCCTGAACTCTCTTCACACCGAGTCTGTACCTCTCCACACAACTTTAGAGGCTGTCGCTGGCCGGGTGTGGACGCCACAGGCTGTTACCGTCTGCAGTCTTTACCTTCCACTGGATGGTGATGTCACGCAGCATGTCCTGGCTGCTCTGATAGCTCAATTGCCTCCACCTTTCCTGTTACTGGGCGACTTTAACGCCCATAACCATCTGTGGGGTGGGTCAGTGGCAACAGGTCGAGGCGCCATCGTTGAGCATTTATTGGCGCAGCTCGATCTCTCTATCTTAAATGATGGTGCCTTCACACACTTCAGTGTGGCGCATGGCACATACTCCGCCATTGACCTTTCCATCTGTAGCCCTAGCCTCTTACCGTCTGTCCAATGGAGTGTGCATGACGACCTGTGTGGTACTGACCACTTTCCGATCTTTCTGTCACTGCCACAGCGTCAGTCTTCTGGGCGCCATAGCAGATGGGCTCTGAATAAGGCTGACTGGGACTTGTTGTCCTCAACTGCCGCTATTGAGCCTCTCTCTAACGATGCCATTGATGCAGTGGTTCAATCGGTCACACCGGCATCGTTACTGCCGCCGAATCTGCCATTCCCCGTTCTTCTGGGTCCCCTCGGCGGCGGACTGTGCCTTGGTGGTCGCCTGAGATCGCTGAAGCGATTAAAGCTCGCCGGCGGGCGCTCCAGCGTCACAAGCGACATCCCTCAATCGACCACCTTATCGCCTTCAAACGGCTGCGTGAGCGAGCCCGCCGCATTATCCGCCAACGCAAGCAGGAGTGCTGGGAGCGGTATGTGTCCTCCATTGGCCTCCATGTCACTCCATCGCAGGTCTGGGCCAAGATTCGACGCCTCTATGGCTATCGGACCCCTGTCAGCGTCCCCGCGCTCTCACTGAATGCAGCTGTTTGTACTGACTCCGACGTCATTGCAAACCGCTTGGCAGAGCACTTTGCTCTGAATTCCGCTTCTGCCAACTACTCCTTGGGCTTCCGCTCCATTAAAGAGCGGGTAGAACGTCAGAGTCTTTCTTTTCGCACCCACCATCCTGAATTGTACAATGTTCCATTCAGTGAGTGGGAATTTCGCAGTGCCCTCGCCGCTTGTCCTGATACAGCTCCTGGGCCAGATAGCATCCACTCTCAGATGCTGAAGCACCTTTCAGGGGACTGCCAGCGACGCCTCCTCGACCTTTACAACCGCATTTGGGTCGAGGGTGAGTTTCCGTCGCAATGGCGGGATAGTCTTGTTGTCCCCATTCTGAAACCGGGGAAGAACCCTTTGGAGGTGGACAGCTACCGTCCCATTAGCCTCACCAACGTTCTTTGCAAGTTGCTTGAACGGATGGCGAGCCGGCGCTTGAATTGGGTGCTGGAGTCTCGAGGCCTTCTGGCTCCGTCTCAGGGTGGGTTCCGTAAAGGCCGCTCCGTCGCCGACAATCTGGTGAGCCTGGAGTCGGCCATCCGTACTGCCTTTGCCCGCGGTCAGCACCTGGTCGCTGTCTTTTTTTCGACATGCGGAAGGCGTATGATACGACATGGCGTCATCACATCCTTTCTACGCTTCATGGATGGGGCCTTCGGGGCCCTCTGCCGCTCTATATCCGCAATTTTCTGTCGTACCGTACCTTCCGCGTGCACGTCGCGGCCTCATATAGTTCCTCACAAGTCCAGGAGAACGGTGTGCCACAGGGTTCTGATCTCAGTGTCTGCCTGTTTTTAATAGCCATTAACGGGCTCCCTGCGGCCGTGGGAAATTCTGTCTCCGCTTCCCTGTATGCTGACGACTTCTGCCTTTACTACAGCTCTATTGGCATTGCAGCTGGTGAACGTCAGCTACAGGGCGCAATCCGCAAGGCGCAGTCTTGGGCTGTAGCGCATGGTTTTCAGTTTTCGGCAGCCAAGACCTGCGTTATGCATTTCTGCCGGCGACACACTGTTCACCCGGAGCCGCGGCTTTATCTTGACGGCGAGCTTCTTACAGTGGTGGAGTCACATAGGTTTTTGGGGGTGGTTTTTGATGCCCGGTTGACTTGGCTGCCTCATATTCGGCAGCTTAAACAGGCGTGTTGGCGGCATGTAAATGCTCTGCGATGCCTGAGTCACACCAGATGGGGCGCCGACCGATCTACTCTCCTACGGCTTTACCAGGCGTTAATCCAGTCCCGTCTGGACTATGGGAGTCTGGCTTATGGCTCAGCATCCCCATCTGCGTTGCGGGTGCTGGACCCAATACTACACAGCGGGATACGCCTTGCCACTGGTGCCTTCCGGACCAGCCCTGTGGACAGCATACTTGTGGAGGCAGGTGTCCCTCCCCTGCGGTTACGCCGCCAACGTTTGCTCGCCGCTTATGCTGCCCACGTCTTTAGCTCGCCTCGGCATCCCAACTATCGTCTCCTGTTCCCGCAATCGGTCGTCCATCTGCCAGAACGTCGGCCCCGGTCAGGTTGTACGATCGCGGTCCGAGTCAAACAGCTTCTTTCCTGGCTTGGGTGTTTCCCTGTACCACCTCCTTTCCGGGCCCCTCTGCGTACACCCCCGTGGTGTGTGCCTCGCCCTTGCCTTCGGCTCGATTTGGCACAGGGCCAGAAGGACTCAGTCCCTCCGGAGGCCTTCCGACGCCGCTTTTATTCCATCCTGGCCACGTATCAGGGCTCTGGCGTTGTATACACTGACGGTTCGATGGTTGCTGGTCGTGTTGATTATGCGCTAACTCTAGGGGACCATTCTGAACAACGTTCGTTGCCGGCTGGCTGCAGTGTTTACACTGCTGAGCTGGTCGCCATCTTTCGTGCCCTAGAGTATATCCGCTCCTGCTCAGGTGAGTCCTTCGTTATCTGTAGCGATTCCCTGAGCGGTTTACGAGCTCTCGACCAGTGTTTCCCTCGTTCTCGTCTGGTGATGGCTATCCAGGAGTCCCTGCATACTCTCGCCCGTAGCGGCAGGTCTGTGGTCTTCGTGTGGACCCCGTTGGCCATGTTGGGATACCCGGCAATGAGAATGTTGACCGCCTGGCGAAAGAGGCCACCAGTACACCATCTCTGGACATTGGCCTCCCGGAGACAGATTTGCGAGCGTTCCTACGCAGCAAAATTCTGGACCATTGGGACACTGAATGGCGCGCCCTGCCTTCACGAAACAAACTTCGGGCCACGAAGGAGGCTACCGGTGTGTGGCGCTCCTCCTTGCGGGCCTCTCGCAAGGAGTCTGTTGTCCTCTGCCGGCTTCGCATTGGGCACACATGGCTGACGCACGGCCACCTCTTGCGACGTGAGGACCCACCTTTATGTCGCTGCGGCTCCGTTTTGACAGTGGTCCACATGTTATTGGACTGTCCACTTTTAGCTGTTTCAGGCAGTCGTCCGCACTGCCTGACACGCTCCCTGCGCTTTTAACAGATGACTTTGCTATGGCTGACTTAGTTTTACGTTTTATTCGGTCAGGGTTTTTTTTATCATTTAATCAGAGTGTTCCTGTTTTTTTTTTAATGTTTTGTGTTGATTCTGGCCTTTGGCCTACGATTTTAAACTGAGTTTTTAATGTGTTCTCGGTGGTTGGCTTTTCCTTTTTATCGCTATCGTCGGCCAACCACCGCCACACTCTGAGTGGTTTTACCTTCTTTTGTCTGTTCTTTGTCTGAGTATTTCTTGTCCTGTGTCGTCTGCCGTCTTTCCTGTTGTTCGTTTTTCTTCTCTTTGGGTGGTTTTAGTTTTTTTTTTTGAAAAAGGGACCGATGACCGTAGTAGTCTGGTCCCTTTAATCCCACAAATCAACCAATCTGTGAAACGAAAAGGATTTTTTTTTCTTGGTCCACACCGTCCCATAAATCACATCTGCAGTCATATTCTGAAATAGGTGTAACGTAAAGACGATCAGAAGAAAGCTTTTGAATGACGAAATCTATTTTCATGGGTACAAAAATCATATTACAACTAGGAGCTATCGGCAGATATCGACTTTCATTGAATATTAGTTGCAATATAGGAAGCTGACTCTCGATTCGTACGAAGACTGCTCTAATACCTTCGTGATATTACATGAACAGTCACTAGCTCTGTGCGTGGCGTTCTTACGCTCTGTGTGGCCGATGTCAGGTTTTATATTGAAATGTCACATGTTGTTGTTGTTGTTGTAGTCTTCAGTCCTGCTACAGTATAATACGGAAGGTAACCGAGAGATGTACGCAATGAGACAAACAGAAGCGGCACTTTAATTCAAAAGCTATAATTACACTGTCACCGCGGTTTGTGAAGGTCCACTGGACACTACAAAAGACGGGACGTGGTTCTTACCTGGGTGTGTGACCACCACGG